>NC_041393.1:587822994-587838574 GCF_002162155.2 Triticum dicoccoides
CACCTCGATCTTGATACTAATCTATCGACTGGCTTCTCTCTCAAACATACACACACACACACTACCCGGCACCGAAGGAGTAGGGTGGCACATCGATATTGATAATAATCTATCTACTCCTCTTTCAAACACACACCACACACACACACACACACACACACACACTCGCTAGTTGTGCCTCTGTGCCTACCGCGCACACTCTCAATACGTCTTTCTCCCCCCCCCCAACAATGACAGTAGAAGGGTGACAACTTGATCTTATCATAATCTGTCAATTGGTTTCTCTCTCAAACATTGTGTCTCGGTGCCTCGCTCGGTAGCCCCCTCGATATGTAGACTTCTCGCGCGCGCACAGCTGTAGTGATGTTGACGTTGAACCCAGTGTGCCTTGTTTTTACTGGCCTCATGTGATAGTTTTCACCTTGTTTTCTGTTAATTAACAAGGCAACCTTTTCTTTGTTACTACTAGTGAATCTGAAATCATTACCGCAGCAACTATTTTAAAAGAAATTAGCTAGCTTCCCGTGCGTTGCACGGAACATCAAGATGCATTTGTATGAGTAGTTTATCTTGTGAGAAAAAAGGCTGAATGAGGGAAGGCCTTATTTGCGAACATGGAGAGACGTGTGGGTATATTTTTTGCAAAATTGCCATAGTTTCTTTCCTATCCGTTAGACATAAATTCGACGGCCTATATTGCAGGATGTCACGCACACCATCATCACCAACTCTGTTTTCTACTCCCTCCGTACGAAAATACTTGTCATCAAAATGGATAAAAAGAGATGTATCTAAAACTAAAATACGTCTAGATACATTTCCTTTTATCCATTTTGATGACAAGTATTTCCGGACGGAGGGAGTATTTGTCTTTTTAGAGATTTCAACAAGTGACTATGACCGGACCTTACCAACATACTCAAAAAAGTAGTCTATAATTTTGATGTTACCCTCTTTTCTTGGCGATGCAGTGCCATCTGGATACCTCATAAATAAATCAAGGACAAATCTGACCCCTTCCTGAAAAGACATACGGAGCAAAATGAGTGAATCTACACTCTAAAATATGTCTACATACACATCCTTATGTGGTAGTCCATTTGAATTCTGAAAAAGACAAATATTTAGGAACGAATGGAGTATATATAAGAGTAGACATGGAGATATATCTCCAGCATAGTCTACAAAAAAAGGTGCTGGGCTGGTTAGCGCCGGATGCTCGAAACACGATGACATGAGTTCGAATTGTGTTTTTTAACTTTAGATTTTTATATTATATATTACTCTACTTATTTAATATATACTTATTTCGCTACTGTACTGACAATGAAACCCACAAAGTACTTAGAATACAAGATTAAGGATGGACTTGTTTCTTTTTAACTTTCTGTACGAAGTTGTAGCCACCCTGCAAGTCACATGTACACTGTACATGCAATTAACTTTTTATAGAGGGACAATCATACAGGCAATTAAATCAAATGGATTGGATGGCACTCTATTATTTCCAGCATAAAGAGCATCTCCAACGGCAGCCGGCAAATTTCCTCCCGCTTCCTTCCGCGGAGGACGACATCAAACGCCAGTGGCATACACTTTTACAACTCTAACCAACCAGGTGAATTTCGTGCAAACACGGACTGATTTCATATAAGCATGAAGGATTTCGTATAAAAAGCCGGATCTTCATATAAACATGGTGGATTTCATTACATTTACATGAACTAAGAGGTGCCAATCCGGCTCTCTTGTATAATTAATACTCCCTCCGTCCGGAAATACTTGTCCTAGAAATGGATGTATCTAGACTTATTTTAGTTCTAAATGGCCGCCCGTGGATCCCTTTGTCTTTCTCATGTCCGTCAAACACTTGCGGGGTCGACAAAGGTCCTCGGAAGAGACGAAGCAGCAAAGAAACCACCTGAATCCGTGGTCGTCGCCTCGGTGATGGCCTTCATGGGTCCCAAGTGGCGGCGGCCTCCTGTGTTCTACTTCTCCTCGATGATGGCGGCGGACACGGAGAAGCTGGCCACCAACTCGTCGCTCTCCACGCACCCGGCTTCTGTCTCTGCCTGCATGGCACTGCCGCAGGCACGGGAGGCGCGCCCACAGACATGGGAGGCGCGGCCACCGCAGACACTGGTGGCGCGGTACGATGCGGCAGCGACGGCGCCCGTACCGGCGTGCTCGCCGCCATGCCGGCGTGGAGCAACTCGCCACTCCTCATCGAGTTGAACTGGAGTGGCGAGTTGCTAAACCACGCGCCTGCTTGGGGCGGCAACTGGCTCCGTCGGGCCAAGCGAGGTTGGTGAAGCACCGAGCGGCCTCGCCCGTATCCGGAGGGCTCGGCGAGCCACCCAGCCGGGTAATATGCCGGAGAACGGCTCATCGGAAGCCATCGGAAGAGTGGAGAAAATGGTGAAGGAGGAGATGGGGGAGCGGCGGAGGGGTGCGATTCTTGCCCACTGTCTGTCTGGCCTCGTGTAAATAGAGGGCGGACGGTAGGAGCTTGGCCGGCGTCTGGCCTCGTTTAAACTGAGGGCGGACGCGAGGAGCTCGGCCGGTGTTGCGTTTAATTCCGGCCCGCTCATGAACGAACGTGTGGCCGGAGTAGGATTCTCAGTTTGCATGCGGATTTAACGGAGGGGTTTAATGGAGGCGTTGGGCGTGCAGCGGGCAGTGCAGTACTATTCGATTTGACAGCAGTAGTGAGCCGTCAAATCACAAAGGCCCTCGCCTCTCGTGAAACCAACCGAGCTAGATTGCCCCGCCCTCTAGCCTTTTAAAAAAATTATACTTTTGTACAGCAGTAGTACCGATGGATTGCGCCATGGAGCAAAAATTGGAATTAAAAAAAAAGACGGTACATATAGAGAGCGCTCGTCGCCAAATTATGCATATAGTACTATTAAAAAGGCTAGTCACAATAATGGTGTCCAGCACAACCCACCCCTCAAATAAAACTAAGCATCCTAGAATTCTTTGACAAAACTAAGCACCCTGAAATTCTTTGACAACTAAACTGCTGGCTATATGATGTTGGCCATATATATTGTACGTATATAATGTGAAGAAACGAGTGGTAGTACTATACCAACTAAAAGATGAAGTGTAAGAAATACTAGTATGTACGTACGGAAGAGTTAAAGTAACGAGAAGAAACATAACATAGTTCTACTGGGGGCTCAGCACAACACACCCCTCAAATTAAATTAAGCACACCTGAAATTAAACTTTGCAACTATTCCAGAGACACTACATTAGAACCACCATGAGCAACAACACTGCCACATTACTCGGAGTCCTCGTCCACATCCTCGACTTCGTCCTTGTCCCTCTTCCTCTTGGCCGATACTTCTTTGCTTGAACCGCACACTTGGCTCTTGCTCTTCATCCAACCCATGTAGATATTGAAACAAAGGTAGCCATCCGTTGCAGCATAGTGGATGTGGTCTATATCTAGTACATTCCGCTGCCATGCATAACAGTGAAACGTGTATGGAGGTTTCTCCAGTTTACCGTACGAAGGATGAACCATGGCTCCTGCCTGGGTCAGCATTGAAGGCTGTCGAGAGGACACCAGCCGATTCTTCTAGAGGTCGAAGGTGTTTCCTACAACGAGGCCTATCCGACCCAGTACTTCTTTGTCGCTACCAAAGTCTACAGTAACAAATTTGACTAGGTTGCTCTCGAGGAAGTCCTTAAAATCCAGGCATTCAACGTCGGCATGGCATATGTGGTAGACCAAGCATAAGTCATGCACGCAAACCTGGATCACGACGGGCTTCTTCCTCTCTTTGTCCTTTAGATCCTTCTCTCGTCCCAGGACTGTGGTGTACTCAACATCTAGCCCAGCGACCCGCTCATCATCTGAGTCTTCGAACATGCGTCTGAAGCAAGAAAGGCATCCTTTCACCGTCGCGGAAGAACGGGTGTAGATGATGTCGAACTCATCACCGATGATGGTTCTAACCTTGTACTCACCGCCGATCGTGGAGATTTGGGACGCCATGGATTTGGGAGGAGGGTTAGGATTAGTGGAACTGCCATAATGTGAATGGACAGGACGACTAGGAGCGAACCGCCGTAGTATTGAAGGATGTGCAGGGACAAGTAGGAGCGAACTGCCAGCGTGTGAACGGCAGGGTAGTGGCTTTCCATTCTCCCATGATACGGGCTTCCGAGAACCCTTGGATCTGAGATCGAACGGTTGCATGGCGTGATTCCAGACCTATGGGTGAATATCCTATCCTGGAGGGTTATTCTGCAAATTTTTTGCAACTTAGCATGCGACCGTTTGATCTCAGATCCAAGGGCTGTCAGCAGCCCGTATCATGGTCGCGCCTACCACGACCGTCGCCTCGCTCGCGCGGTCACGCCGTTGGAGATTTAACACGGTGCGTTAGGCTATCTGATGTTGGCATGTCATACATAGTCATCACTTAGTCACTCATACTACAACAAGGTTAGCTATAAGGTTGGCTATAAGTGTATTTTTTTTACTCCTCTCTATCTCTTTCTTTGTACTCCCTCCGTCCCATAATATAAGAACGTTTTTGACACTAGGACACAGGGAGTACTAGTATTTATTGCATTTGCCAAGGAGTGACCTCTTCCAATGAAATGGTGTTGCTAAGTTTGCTTCATTTAATTAGCTATAGACTCAAAATTGTCTTTTCACCTAGGTACACGCGCTTAGCACCGTTTCTTCCTTGGGTCACCAAACTAGTCTCTCTCTTCTTGATTAACTTGCCACATCAGACTTTATGCCTATGTGGCAAGCTTAGCACCTGTAGGAGCAAGTAAGGCTGCTTGTAATGGGAGTAGTATCATGCATGCCAACTATGCAATCTTGATGAGGTGACGTCGAATTAAATAAGAAAAGAGAGTTGAGTATCATAATATGATACTTACTGTAGTATCATATTAAATGATGTGCTACTATGTGTCATGCATGACAATAAATAAACTATCCTATGATACCAACACATGATACTATGCATTACGGATGTCGTATCATACAAAAGTATCATATGCATGATACTAGTATATGATACTCTCCATTACGACCAACCTAAGTACAATAGTGCGCTTTACATGGCATTTTTGCATATGTGGAGGAAAGAGAGGCAAGGAAAAAGTGGAGAAGTGGGCTCTCATGCAAGAGCTAGCCTCTACTACATGGTGGAGCATTGGGAGAGGCACCTGTATGGAGGTGGTCAGGAATCGGGAGACTCACGTCGGTCGTAGCGCCGCAGTTAAAATGATAATGGCAAGTCAAATCACAGGGCCCCACCTGTCCAGCAGTAACTCGATGTCAAATCACACAGCCCTACGTTTGTAGCAGCCTACTCCCTCATCTTCTCGCATCTCTGTCAAACTGACTAGGCGGAACTACCCCGCCTCCTACCGCGCAGGAAAAGCCCGCGCAGTATACTCCCTCCGTCTAGGTGACCAAGGTGGAGAGGAAAACGAGAGAACTTAATGTTTAGGGAGTATTTGCTAAGGCTAGTTGTAATGGTACTAGCCTTAGCAATTTTGATGAGGTGTCATAGAATTAAATGAAGAAAGAGAGAGAGTTGAGTACTATGTGTCATACATGGCAACAAATAAAGTACTACATGATACTGATATATGATACATGGCGCAGGAGTACTAAGTATTATTAATACAGTTTTTCTAGAACTCATCTAGATGAGATATAATTTGGTCTCATTCATCTTTTATAGCCATTGGATGTGATGCTATAAGATGCGTGTGTGCTGACGTGGGTTGTATTTGTTCTTGTGCAACGAACTGACACTGCATGTCATGTTTGATAGTCTCAAGTCATTAAAAGCATACAAGCCCCACATCTCTTATTGGTTGATTCCTCCATTTATGTCAAAAAATAAGAAACAACGTGAGAGTTAATGCACCACGCCTATGTGTTTACTATTTGGTTTTCGTAAGATGACTTAATACTCACCTAGACGGAGGGAGTATTCGATTTAACAGCGGGCGGCGCAGTTCCCGATACGGCTTTAATGCAGACGAGGGGGGGAGTAGCGGTTCCCGATATGTTGAACGGCCAATGCATCCTCCTTCAATTAATGCATGAGGGAAGTAATGGGAGGAGGTCCGGGAAAAGAGGCTGCACGATGTGAATGCAACGCAGTTTGCCCTCATTGCCCTCATATGAAGGCGCCCCTCCATTCCAATGCATCTACCACATCGTACGCACCTAAGCATTTGCCTAGGCACCTACACTAAGCACAAAAGAGCTCACTCCAGACCCATGGTGGCGATGCGCGTGAGCGGCCAGCGGCTGTGCCAGATGGTCCACGATGCCGGCCTGCGGCATGGCGCCGAGGATCGTCTCCAGACGTTGTTGGAGACCGGCTGGTGGATGGCCGCCGTCTATGCCAACTACGACTCTCAGTTGGACCAGATGATCATTGCCACCAGCAACAAGTTCACCATCCTCAAGAAGCTCGCGGACGACATCGCCGTACTCCTCCAGCCCATGCGCCCGGGCTCCTCATTGCCTGCCACCCTAATCGGCCTCCATGGTCGGAACCTCTTTCAAGCACTGGTGGCCCTGCGACTGCCCGCCTACGCCACGAAGAATGTCCACCTGGAGGTCACGCTCGCCGCGAGGCGCCTTGCCCTGCAAGAATTCATCGACCTACACATCCACATGTACGAGCAAGTCGTGTACATAGGTATCTACAAGGCCAGTGAGGATGCTACGACGTTGGCCTTCCTCAACCGGCTGGAAGCCTTGGATGCCTTTGCTGAGAAGCACCTCGACCACGCCACAAAAGCCGTCGCTCCTTAGCCGCCGGTCGGTAGCCCGGCGCACTAAGTTGAGGAGGAGTAGGTCGTATGTTCATGGATCCATCTTTCTTCTTGCCTTCTGTAACCACCACTGCAATCGCATCATCGTGGCCTTATTTCTTATTGTGTTGTTGCATTCTCGTTCTAGTCAATACCGACATGTGTGATCCCTTTGCTTAATTATATGCATCACTGTAACTAGTACTCCATCTGTCAATTTATAAGTTGTGCTTACCTTTTCCATCAACTTCGTGCAACGCGCGGGCATCTTGCTAGAAACACTAGAATATGTCTATATACTCCCTCCTTTCTGGTTTATAAGGCTCAATTCAAAAATCTCACCAACCAAGATAGATGGTGAGTGGTGGAATACTTTTTGTAGTTTGCAAAAGCACCCAATTAATGTTGTGTTTTCCTCAAAAAAGTATGTTTGCCAATGCATTAATTGCAATGCATGCATGCATAAATTACATGCATTGGTCAATTTTCTCTTAATACTTGCATGCAATGATTTAATGCACCTTGGAATCTGAACATGTGATGGGGAACAACAAAATTGAGCCTTATAAAATGGAAAAACTAAAATTTTGAGATAAGCCCTATAACCCGAAAAGGAGGGAGTAATCCGTATGTGATAGTCCATTTGAAATATCAAAAAAGACAAATATTTAGGTACGGAGGGAGTAATATATTAGGAGTATATCAAAACAATAGTGATTTCTTTCAAGTTTGTGAACAAGTACTATTATTCTACTACTTTGGATCCGTCGCAACGCACGGGCAGATTGCTAATAAAAGGAAAAGGCATGTCGCGTTCGCGTCGCACCCCCACACGCCCGGGAATCGGGAGTACTCCACGGCCCGTCCGGCACGACACATGGCTTAGGGAAGGCGTGTTGCCTAGCATTTTCACTTTCATGTGGGACCGCTATTGAGTAAACCGACACCCCGCCCGCCGCCGGGTTGGAAAACAGAAACAAGGGGAAGATCTAGCTGTAGCACGGAAGCCAAGAAATTTGGTGTCAGATGGGGCTTGTTGATAGGGTAGGAGCCTTAGTGTGGCTTGCCTAAGGTGTGGCTTGAACCAAAAACTCACCTAAGTTAATCAAACTTGCCTAACCTTACATTCCACTAGATTTTGCCACATGTTAGAATCCAAAAAACTCCACATGTAGAAGCATAATGCACAAACCACCAGAATCTCATGCGTGCAATGCACGTGTACCTTACTAGTACTAGTTGGTAGTAGTAAGAAACAAATTCCGGTTTGGCAGAAGCTCGTACCGCGGGAGCACCACAAGGCCTGCCGCAGGAGTTACATCTCCCTCTGGGGCCCACGGGACCGAACTTCAGTGGCTTAGTGCCCGGCCTATGAGTCAATGACATGCGGACCTTAAATGTGGCTGGCCCACCTGTCAGCGAAGGAAAGGCAAGGAAAGGCAGTGATAACCACGTCAAAGGATCCATGTCCATGTGGGAGGACATCGTGTCGTGGGTTGGAGTGGCGTCGTTGGAATCGCGTGTGGGTGTGGCAGTGGTAGAAACAAGAAACGTGATGGTCGCCGTGGTTCAACTTCCATGGACAAGTTGTCATGTCTGCTGACACATGTATATCAAAACTAGAGTATTTATATTTCAAGCACGTGAACAAGTATTATTCTACTACTTTGGATCCATTGCAATGCTCGGGCCAGCACATTGGTAGTAGTAGTGTCCATCTCTATCTCTAGAGGCCTTCCCTCGTTCATCCTTTTCTCTCACAAGATAAACTACTCATACAAATGCATCTTGATGTTCCATGGAACGCACGAGGATATTTCCTTGGGGGTCTCTCCAGCGCGGCGTGGCCGTAGTTGCAAGTTGACGCCCCTTGAGATGCCGACGTTGAGGGGCACTCGGATTTCCTCCGATGAGCAAGTAACATGAGTTTGATCACGTAGTAAATGCATTCTAAAGACTACTTCCGTGTCCATTTCCAAATTCTCCCCCTGCCCACTGTTTCACAGGTTAGGCTCGGTGCGAGTGTAGATTGGCTTGCATATGTACGGGAGGGTACCAACATCAATTTGCACAACATTTACAACGGTGACACCGTTCCCGTAGAACCTATGTCTAGCATTGGGATCAGCCATGCAACAGGCCACCGCATGAATTGGTACGATGGAACCACGGTGAGATTGAATAAGATAGCATGAACCTTGCACATGGCGGTCAAAGGCGGACCATGCTGTCTGCGGCCGATTTGTTGCCGTACGAGTAGGAAGACACTGTGATCCTTTCTAACTGCATCTTCACGGTGACAAACCAGGGGACTTATTTTGTATGGGACACATCCTACGATATACTCCCTCTCTCCCAGTTTATTTGTTTTGAATCTTTTCGTTTTATAAGTTTCAAATTCAAATTTTGAGCTCCCCATCACATGTTGAGATTACAATGTCCATTAAATCGTTGCGTGCATGTATAGTAAAGAAACAAATCTCGAGTTTGGCACGAGTTCGTGTTGCGGGAGCACTACAAGCCCTGGCGCAGGAGTTACATTTCCCTCTCAGGGCCGTCAGGACTGAGCTTCAGCGCCTTTGAGTCAATAACATGTGGACCCGATAGGTGACTGGTTTACATGTAATGCTCCCAAAGGCAGAGGGGCGGTGGGGCCAAGAGGGATGAGCCATAGGTCGGGGGACGTGTGGTGTCATGGGTTCGAGCGGCATCGTGGGAATTGTGTGTGGCTGTGGTAGAAACTTGATGCTCGCCGCATTTTAGGTGGCCCACATGTCATGCACACAAAGGCACAGGGGCGATGCGGCCGAGAGGGGTGAGGCGCACGTCGGGGGGCGTGGTGTCGTGGGTTGGAGAGGCGTCATGGGAATCGCGAGATGAAACGTGATGGTCGCCGTAGTTGAACTTCTATGGACAAGCTGTCATGTCTGCGGACACATGCACTGCATACCGATCACTGGAAGGAGTAGCAGAGAAAGCTATATATGCGGATAAATAGTTCCTTATAGTCAAGCAGACCCACGCTACTACTCTGTTCCAAAGACATGCACTTCTTCTTCTTCTTCTTCTTCTTCTTCTTCTTCTTCTTCTTATTCTTATTCTTCTTATTCTTCTTGTTCTCATTCTCCGTGGGAGACGGCTTTGCAACAAGCTCTTTGGACCTTGCAGCTATCTCGAAACTCACACGGGCATCGAGGGCAGCATATTTTATCCGCTCGTACGTCAAGGGATAATTCCCCATCCATATGACCTTAATGCCACCGTCTCGTCACCCTTCTAAAGATTTGTACCGAGCACAAATTTTGCTACGTCGAATAGGGATGGTGTCTGTTTATCACAAACTTCTACAGGAATTTTGATTCTGGTTTGTAGGTCAGCGATGCTTTTCAAATCAAGGTTGTATGGCTCCAGCTTCTGTTTATCCCCTTCGATGGCTGCCCCATAGAAGTATACGTCCTCCCAAGACAAGAAATCGTGAAGCTCACCTGGTATGGAGGGCGAGTGTATGATGTGGTACACCAAAACATCATCTTCGAGGCACAGCTGAAGGACGGCGGCGCGCTGGATCTTCCCAGGGGCACGCTCCGTGTACTCTGCGTCGAGACCGATGACCCTCGTCTCTACCTTTTCGAGGGAGTTGGATACATTGTTGATCCACTGCCGAACAACCCTTGGGTGGACGGTGACGGTGGCAACTATGCGCATCGATCCTTCAACGAGGACATGTTGGACGCTAAAAACCTGCATCTCGATCTCTTTCGCCATTTGGAACCGCTGGAACGGAGGGCTACGGTTTGGAGAATTAGGATTAGATGGCTAGTCTAACTAAAGTAGTAGATGATTATTTAAAGAGGTTAAAACAATGTGAACACAGTGGGGTTTGGATGCAAATGAAGACGAAGGGGAGGTGAAAAAACTAAGGAGAATCGGTTCTCGATGGAGAAGTAAATGGGAGAAGTGGCGTGCAGGCAGGTGATTAGACAGCTAGGTAGACTAAACGAAAAGGCTATGCGGGTAGAGTGATGAGTCGTACCTGTTCGTGTACATGCCCATCCTTCCTGATAGGTGGGACCTATGCAAACAGATAAAAAATGTGTCGTAGCTTCTTCTTTTTTTGAGCACGTGAGTGGGAGACACAATATTCTCTGGTTAAGCAATACTCCCTCCGTTTAGGTGAGTATAAGTCACCTTATGAAAATCAGGTTTTCCCAAAACCTTTAGGCATGGAGCATTAACTTCCTGCTCGATCCCCTCCCAGACTCGTTAGATAGCATTCTCTTCCTCTGCTGTCGTGTTCTACCTTTACATTTTTCCTCTTCTCAAGTGTGGAACGATCTGCATGCCGTCCTTGATGCACCAAAACGACCACTGCATGCATCGTGGCAGGGCGTTGATTGGGCATGCACGAGAATTTGGTTCTGCTTGCAATATGGATGATACCTGAACGATGAAGTGAACAGGCATGCTAGCACGGGAGACCTATTTCCACTATACAATACTGGAGTACTCATGTTCCTACTAGTAGTAGTAGTAGTACAACTGTGGTACACTTGATGCTCAAAATACTATTCATCCGGTCCTCACAGTGAAGTGACAACACTTTGCGCCTGACACTATGTCACGCCCAATATGCGACCCTATCCAAAAGGAACTCGAAGGTCCCACCAAGGATAGACCCGCATATTGAAACGCTTTTGCAAGGTGGATATCATTACATCAACAATACATAATAGATGGGGATACATACAATAGGCATACAATGCCACTCGAATACAACATCACAATACATGAGAGCATCATCCGACTACGGATGAATCACAAACAGAAACTCAAACGACATCCACCCTGCTAGCCCAGGCTGCCGACCTAGAACCTATCCCTTGATCGAAGAAGCAGAAGAAGTACTCAACGCAAGCAAGCATCGCTCTCGCGTCATGATCATTGCACAACCTGTACCTGCAACTGTTGTTGTAGTAATCTGTGAGCCACGAGGACTCAGCAATCCCATTACCATGGGTATCAAGACTAGCAAAGCTTAAAGGGAAAGGAAGGGGTAAAGTGGTGAGGCTGTAGCAGCGACTAAGCATATATGGTGGCTAACATACGCAAATAGGAGCGAGAAGAGAGCAAACGAAACGGTCGTCAACTAGTAATGATCAAGAAGTGATCCTGGACTCCTACTTACGTCAATCATAACCCAGAAACCGTGTTCACTTCCCGGACTCCGCCGAGAAGAGACCATCACGGCTACACACGCGGTTGATGCGTTTTAATTCGGATCTGGTGTCAAGTTATCTACAACCGGACATTAACAAATTCCCATCTACCTATAACCGCAGGCACGGCTTTCGAAAGATTATACCCTGCAGGGGTGTCCCAACTTAGCCCATGACAAGCTCTCGCGATCAACAAAGGAATAGACCTTCTCCCAGGAAGACCCGATCAGACTCGGAATCCCGGTTTACAAGACATTTCGACAATGGTAAAACAAGACCAGCAAAGCCTCCCGCTGTGCCGACAAATCCCGATAGGAGCTGCACATATCTCGTTCTCAGGGCACACCGGATTGTCCATACTTCCGGTAGGCCAGCCCAGAGTTGCCCCTGGTGGCCACCGGCGGCCGACAGTTTGGACCAACACTCACGACGAGCACTGGCCCGGGGGGGATAATAATATAAAGATGACCCTCGAGAGCGTGACTCCCAAGGGAAAAAGGGTTAGGTGAGGCAAATGGTAAAACCAAGGTTGGGCCTTGCTGGAGGAGTTTTATTCAAAGCGAACTGTCAAGGGGGTCCCATAAATCACCCGACCGCGTAAGGAACGCAAAATCCGGGAACATAACACCGGTATGACGGAAACTAGGGCGGCAAGAGTGGAACAAAACACCAGGCAAAAGGCCGAGTCTTCCACCCTTTACCAAGTATATAGATGCATTAATAATATAAGAGATATTGTGATATCCCAACCAAAATCCTGTCCACCATGGAGAAATCTTCAACTTCACCTGCAACTAGCAATGCTATAAGAGGGCTGAGCAAAAGCGGTAACATAGCCAAACAACGGTTTGCATAGGAAAGGTGTCAAAGGTTAGAGGTTCATGGCAATTTGGGATGGCTTGATAAACAGGTATTAGGTAGCGCAGCATAGCGATGGAACGAAGCAACTAGCATAGCAATGATAGTAGTGATATCCAGGGTAGCGGTCATCTTGCCTAAAATCCCGCAAGGAAGAAGAAAGATTCCATGAAGAAGACGAACGGATGAAGCCGAACCAAGCGTAGACGAACAAATCCTCACGATCGCAACGAAACAGGAACTATCGAAAAGAAGCACACAACATGGTCAACACACCACACATGAACAAGGCATGATGCACAACAAGCATGATGCATGACCAAGCTACATGAAGCTACTCATGACAAGAGATGAGCAAACAAGAGCAACACATCAAAGCAAGCTTAAATGAGGCCGGGAACAACATATAACAATTCCGGTAAGTCCTCATATGCATATTTCGAAATTGGTCCAGATCTGAATAAACCTTATGTTCAAGTTGTTAAACAGCAAGTTAAGATGCACAAAAATGATCTACACGAGATTCTAGTCAAGTTACATATAAAGTTCATTAGATTCGGAGCTACGGCCTAGAAGATATGAGCAAAACAAGTTAAACATGGCATTGATGCAAAATGCACTCAAACATCAAGAAAACACCTCAAAACATGGATGCAACATGATAATATGAAACTACACGCAATCCTAAGCAAGTTTCATATAGAGCACACTCAAAACGGAGCAACGGTTCAACACATGCACACTATACAAGTTATAGCAACAATCTGTCCAAAACAGCAACTAGGCATATTGCAACCATCAAAACAACATGCTACAGCACCTCAACATAATAACAAAAGGCATGGGCATGATGTACAGGTAAGGCATTACAAAACAAGAACACTGAGCTATCTCCAGAAATCACTAGAACATGCTCAAACACACATGGTAAGATTGCAAGTTATTACAATTTCAGACTTTGCAGAAAATAACATCACGATGCAATGTTCAAAGCTATCAAACAACATGTTACAGGAACTTATCATGGCAAACAAAGGCATGGAATGAATCTTCTAATTGCATAGATCAAAAGTCCCTTACTGACCATAAGCCAAAAGGGATCAGAAAGTATGATGGCGCCCACGTAAACATAGCAAGTTATTAAACAGATTCAAACATGGCAGAAACATAATTATGAAGGCATGTAGATGAGCTTGTGCAACTCACTACAGAGAAATACATGGCATGGCAAGGCACCCAACAGTAAGAAGGCATGTTTTTGAAGCTAAGCATGGCAATAGCAAGGTCATAGGATGCATGGAACACTAGCAAAACACATGGGAACAAGTGAACTTAATGTAAACAGGCTGACAGCAACGTTTTCAAGCAACTTTGGAGCAAGATATGAACAAGCTACAGCAACCTATAAATGCAACCGGGGGCATGTATGGATAGAGGATGACATGTAGATCAAAACATGTTTATAGAACATCTCCAGATTATGCATAGAGTGATTAGTAGCAACATGTTTATATGGCATCACGAAATAACAGATTCAGCCTAGCAAAACAGCAACATCATGAACCCTACTTAACAAGCTCGATACACTCACCACAAGTCATTGCATGACAATATAAGCATAGCATCATCAAGAAGACATGTTTGTGTAACCAACCAAGTCAAGAACAAGTCCATAGCATGCAAGGATCAACTATAGCAAGCTTGGCCAAATTGAATAACACGTAAACAATCTACCAGGAAACATTTTGAAGCAAAAGTAGAGCACGAAAATGACATGCTAGACTACTCCATAATTGCAACAAAGGGCATGAATGGATAGACAATAACCACATGTTCAAAACACCCTTACTAAAGTATCTCAAAATATGCATGGATCTCTCTGTAGCATCAAGTTTACATGGCATCAAAATAACAGCAGAACAGGAACTAAAATCAGCAACATCACGATGCCTAGTTTGCATTCTTGTGCTAGTCACCACATTGATCACAAAAATACATGGTAAGCACCTCTATAAATAAGACATGGCATAGTTCAAAACACATGAAGACATCAACCTCATAGGATGCACACATCAATCATGGCAAAAATGACAAAAGAGCTCGTGCTGATAACAGACAGCAGAAAACATTATGAAGCACTCTTACAATGATGATTCAGGCATCTAGATGACCTCAAATGAATATGATGCAATGGAATGAAATGATGTACTCGTCAAGATGAACAATTTGACATATTACATGCACGAAACGGAGCTACGGATGCAGAGTTATGATGGCATGAACATGGCATAAAAATTACTGAAACTGGGGACTTAGCAGAAAATCACCTCTGGAAAGTCATCCCGGGACGGGACGGTTCCGGGACGGAGCGGATCCGGGACGGGCGGATGCGTTTGGTTCGGATCGGATCGGATCGGATCGGATCTCATCCACCCAGCTACCCGGATCGGATCTGACCGGAGCTCCGGCGAGGGCGGCGATTCCGGCGAGCGGGACGGGCAGGCGGCGCGGGATCCGGAGGAGGCGCGGGATCGGGCATCGGCGGCGCCGGCCGGCAGAGTCCGGCGACGGGGCCCGCGGCTGCAGGGACGAGGTGGAGGCGGCGGGGGCTCGCCGGACGGCGAGGGCGCGAGGCGCCGTGGCCGCGGTGGCCGGCGCTGGCGGTGGAGCGCGCGACGAGGAGGCGC
>NC_041393.1:587838927-587885428 GCF_002162155.2 Triticum dicoccoides
GGCGGGGATCCAGCCAGGGACGGCAGCGGCTCGGGCGCCGGCGGCTGGGAGCCGGGCCACAGGGCGCGGGCGACGGGGCGCACGGGCCGGGAGGCGCGGGGCGCGGGCCACGGCGGCGGCCGACCGGGCCGGGAGGGCCTCCCGCGGGCTGCGGCGGAGGGAGGAGAGAGGGGGTGCGGGCGTGGGTGAGGTGGCGGTGTGCGGTTGGATGGGGCGGCGCCAGAGGTGACGTGGCAGCGTGTCATTGGTTGGGGTGAGGTGGAGGATGGACGTGTCCGGCGCGGGCGTACGCGTCCGGCGGCGCGAGGAGGAAAACTGCTAGGGTTTCGGGGGATTCATCCGCGAATTTGGACGGGGAGGGCATATATATAGATTCTGGGAGCTAGGAGAGTCCAAATGAGGGGAGGTTTTCGGCCACGCGATCGTGATCGAACGACCGAGAGCATGGAGGGGAGTTTGCTGGGTTTTGGGCCACTTTGGAAGGGGTGTTGTGCTGCAAAGAGAGAGAGGCTTTTATGGTTACCCGGTTAACCGTTGGAGTACCAAACGACCTCCAAATGACACGAAACTTGACAGGCGGTCTACCGGTGCTATACCAAGGCCGCTTGGCAAGGCTCGGGTCATTCCGAGAACGTTTAACACCCACTCACGAAAAGAGAGAAGAGAGGGACGCCGGAGGACATAGGAGCGCCAGATTGCAAAACGGACAACGGGGAAAATGCTCGGATGCATGAGACGAACACGTATGCAATGCAATGCACATGATGACATGATGAAATGCAACACGCAAGCAAATGACATGGAAACGGCGGCGAATAACTGGCAGACACCTGGCGCATCGAAGCCGGGGCGTTACACACTAGTCCAGGCGGCGTGTTCGGGTTACCAAAGTCAGCCTCACCCTGTGCACTGTGCAGTCTGTCACCGCCACTGTACAGCACATTGGCGCCTCGCCTCGTCTTCCTCTCCGCTCCCATAGCACCACTCCATCTCCATCTCCTTCTCCGTCTCTGTGTCCATCTCACTGTGCCCCCATGTACCATTGCCTCACTCGCCTCCCCCAGTACCACTATTCCCTCGCTAGCCGCTCCAGCACCGACAGCCTTCTCCCCCGTAAATCAAGCCCCCCAAAACCCCCACCTTTCAAACTCCACCATGGCCGAACGCGAACCACGCAGCATCCATATGAGCCGCGATTGGAGCAATCTCCCCAGTGACATCCTCGACCTCTGTTGTTCGTGTATGGATATGTTGAGTGCCCTGCAGTTGGCTGCATGCTCGAGGGACATGCACACGGCCATCGTCGAAGCGAGGCCTACGCTTTTCAAGACACCTTGCTTGCTGCTATCTGGTCTTAGATTGGCTCACCTTGATACGGAGGCGTACATGATGCCCCTCGACTTCAATCCGATCTCCATTAGCCGAAACTTCTTTGCAGGTATGTAGTGGGTCGCCGTACATCATTTCCCTCAACATCGATCCGATCACCATTGCCCAAAACTTCTTGGCAGGTATGTACTGGGTCGGCATGAGCTCCCACTGGATGGCTGCCTTCAGAGAAGACGGTAAAAAGTTGGTGCTCGTGAACTTCTAGACCTCCCATGATATTATCCTTCCTCCGTTGGATTATATAGAGTATTACCATCGCGGTCCAAGTCATCTAGATTACCACGTCAGTTGGACGGACCTTGTTTTGCAAAAGATTGTAATCTGCCAAGTGCCCACACGACATGCGAATTTCGCAGACTTCAAGCTAATTCCCTTGTTCAACCGCGGACTCGCCTATCTTTGCGTCGGTGCCTTCTTTAGCTGGAGAGAACCCAACTCGCATTGGATCATCGTCAAAGCTGATACACACTTCCATGATGCTATTGAACACAATGGCATCATCTACGCGATCGACAAAGCAGATGGCACCATGTATTGCTGGGACGGCGCGTGTAAGTTATTTCCACCTCATGTTAATGATGACGCCATGACACTATTTGAACTTTTTGTGATGATTGGCATATCCTTGTTTGAGCAGAATTTGAGTAGAACTATGGCAATGTATTAGAGACGCCGTAAATCAGCTATATTTGGAATGAGTTAATTCATGCGATTGTGACCATGTCATTACAGCCAATTTGTACCCTGGATAATCAAACGGTTAGGAATATATGGATATTATCCTTGTTTTACAGTAACCTATATGCTACTACTAAATATGAGTGTGTATTAATGGCCATGTTAGTTTTCCTCATTTTCATGATGTAGAAACATGCACCACACTGTTGGTTTCATCTAACCATACAATAGGGAAGTAAATGTGCATATGGAGAACTCTATATTTGGAAGTAGTGAAATCCTGCAATGCTTACCATGTGTACATACCTATATTCGCCCTTCAGCAATCAATGGCTAGAATAATATCCTCACAATTTTTTTACCCACAGAACACGAGTATATAACAATGCGTGGTCTATTAGTTACCTTGAAGAATTTTTTTGTGAGGACAGAACATGATTACATAACATGCATGACATGGTACATGGTAGTTTCCTATGAAGAATTGATTGCGAGATAACATGAGTATAACCATGCATGGCACTTCTATATTTTCGAACCCAGTATACATTTCCCTGTATTTTCCTCCCAGTTCCAACAGGGACATATCAATGTTGTTTCTTGCATTATCCTACTCATACTCTGAACAATGCTGATCTTACATTAACAATGTCTGTCCTTTTTGATATGATGCAGTGTCCCTACAGTTACTGCCCTTTGTAATCACACCACCTTTGCCAAAAGCAGGGAAGCACAACTAGTTCCTCGCTCGATCAGACGACGGCAAAAGACTGATGATCATTTGGACACATGAGCCGGAAAATTTATATTGCAAAAACCCCACTATATACAAGCACCGTGAAATACGTCAGTATCCAGACAGTGGTTGTTATATCTATGAGCAGGATACCAGCTTGTTGGGGCCATCAGGATTTTTTAGTTGGAGGCGGGTAAACAGCCTTGGTTCACACTCTCTATTTATTGGACTCAATTATCCGATTAACCAGGAGATCACCGTTGGCAAGGACCTTGATGGCAGAGAGGCTCTGTTTGCTATGGAAAATTGTGTCTACACGGTGAGCCCTAGGAGTTCGGGAGCAAACTCCCCTGATTGTCAACGATATAGCCTGCAGCCAAAAGAAGGTGAGAATGACAAAGGCATCCGGATTAACTTTGATCCTTGGATGTCTCAATTACGACAGGCAGTGATGTGGTTCAAGCCTTCAGGTTGATAGGTAATTGGGTTGTTAAATTGGAAGGGTGGAGTACTAGTGTCTCCGGATCATTGGTCGCTGAAGCGGGGATGCAAATTATGATGGTGTTGGATCATCTCTTTGAATGACTTTGTTGTCTTTGCTGCTGGTTCTGGATGGGTAGTTCTTTCTTTTGTTATGCATATTCCTTGTCATTTGGTCATCCTCGTCTATGTCACTCTTACTATGTAATAGTTGCTTCTGTTTAGAATGTAATTCTCGTCTGGATCACGAGAGTCTGAGTGCTGCAGATGGGTGCGTTTTGGTGGTGTAGCAAGACTTCTTATGAACTATCATGTCTTGCTGTTTATGTCAGTAGTAGTCACTAGTCAGTGTTCGAATGTTGTATATATCGTTGTTTCGAACTGTTTATTGTCTCGAACTACTGGTGGGCTAAATGAGGGCATCACCATTCTCCACTGTTCAGAGTATATCTCCTTTTTTCAAGTTATATAATTTGAGCTTAGTGTCTTTTCGATGATGTACACTTGTTTGGGCCAGTGAGGTGTCGTTGAATATGGGCCGAGTAGTAACGCAATGCCAAACAGGTCAATTATGACTCTCAGTCTGGGCTCTCAAAAGATCCTAGAAAAAAAAGGTCGGGCTCTCCAAAAAAGAAAGAATAAGGACTCTTAGGCCGACATGTGGGCGCCACCGGTGTTTTCGTGCGCTTGCGCACCGAGAGCATATTGGTGTGTGCTCGAAATTCATACTACCTTTTCATCCCTAGTCTCCCGCCCCTCCCCCACCTCTGGAATCTCGATTCCTACTCCAGTTCCCCCAAATCCCCCTCCTGTACTCCCTGTACTCAAGCGCACTATCATGTTGCCGATCAACGCGGATCTCCAAGCCGGAGATCCTGAGGTCCGTCCTGCCTTCGGTCGCTGCGTGCTATCGCTCAATTGTGGCATGGCGGCGCTTGACGACCAGTTTGCCGGCAAAGTGCTGATGGTAACCATCAATGGCGACCGGCCTCCCGTCTTGCTGGACAACCTTGTCAAAGCTCTTGTAATTGCGCACGGCATCCAAATAAGTGACTTGCTCGTCGAAGTCTGTCCGCCATCGGTTGATTACTTCGTCAGGTTTCGGACAACTTTCGACTGCAGTTGTGTGTTCGAATCTTCCCGGCGTTTGTTCTGCGATGGCACACTGGTGATCTTTGATTGGTGGCACCCAGGAAGGGGCTGGGTGCCCTCTGAGCTTGAGTTTTTAACAAAGCTTACCTTCCACGGCATGCCTCGATGTGCTTGGAACAGCGAGTCCATGAACGAGCTTATCAACGACCTTGGAGGTGAGCTCGTAAGTATGTTTGTTCCTCCAGGCAGCTGGGCTCTGACGGTTATGGCATGGATGAAGAAGCCATCCACCATACCGAAGGTGATTGGTTTTGAGATACCGGTGGAGGAACCAGGTGAGGGAGTCCTGGATTAGGGGGTATCCGGACAGCCGGACTATATACATCGTCCGGACTATAGAAGCGTCAAGATACAAGACTCAAGACTTCGGCTCGTGTCCGGATGGGACTCTCCTTTGCGTGGAAGACAAGCTTGGCGATCCAGATATTATGTTTCGTTCCTTGTAACCAACTCCATGTAAACCCTAGCTCTCCGGTGTCTATATAAACCGGAGAAGATGGTCCTTAGAAGGCCGATCACAATTACAATCATACCATCATAGGCTAGCTCTTAGGGTTTAGCCTCTACGATCTCGTGGTAGACCTACTCTTGTACTACTCATATCTTCAATATTAATCAAGCAGGAGTAGGGTTTTACCTCCATCGAGAGGGACCGAACCTGGGTAAACATTATGTCCTTTGCTTCCTGTTACCATCGGCCTAAGACGCACAGATCGGGACCCCCTACCCGAGATCCGTCGGTTTTGACACCGACATTGGTGCTTTCATTGAGAGTTCCTCTGTGTCATCGCTTTGAGGCTTGATGGCATCTTTAATCGTCAACGACACGGTCCAGGGTGAGACTTTTCTCCCCGGACAGATCTTTGTGTTCGGCGGCATCGCACTGCGGGGCAATTCGCTTGGCCATCTGGAGCAGATCGACAGCTACGCCCCTGTCCACCAGATCAGGTTCGGAAACTTCAACTACACGGCGGATGTTCGCGGAGATTTGATCTTTGATGGATTTGGCCCTGCGCCGGGAGCGCCGGACAGTCACAGCGAGCACGGCCTAGACCTGCTATCAGACAATGCTTAGGACATCATCCCTGCAGCAGCCCCGGATCTAAATCCGGAGCAGATTGTGTTGCCCAAGGACAGAGGATTGGACCCCGCCCCGCAGGCCGCACCCTCATCGGTGGTGGAGCCAAACACGGGTCTCATCTCTGTGGAGGCCTGTAACCCTGGACCCACGGACTTGTATCCGGCTGTTGGTTCTGGTCCGCATACCCTCGAGCCAGCCGATCCAGGTTTGGCTCCGGTAATGGAGTTACCGCTGCGGACATCTTTCAGCACTCGCCCTTTGGCGACATGATGAACTCATTGAAGTCTCTCTCTTTGTCAGGAGGCTCTGGTCCGAACTATGTCCGGCTCGAGTGGGAAGCAGGTGACGAAGGAATTTGCTACCCACCCACCACCCACTTCATTTCCACGATCAATGATTTAACCGACGTGCTTGAATTTGACTTTGAAGACATTGACGGTATGGACGACGATGCCGGAGATGTACAGGAGCCACCGCTCACAGGGCGGTGGACAGCCACCTCTTCATACGATATATACATGGTGGACACTCCGAAAGAAACCAATGGCGATGAGGCAATGGAGGATAACCCCTCCAAGAAGAAAGCAAAGCGTGGGCGTCGCCCGCTCCGCTCCAAGCCCCGCCAAGGCAATACCGGCATTGGAGACGAAAACAATCCGGACGGTGCCAATGATGAATACAACCCTGAACAGCCCGCCTTCAAGCAGGCCAAACAGGAAGATGGGCATGACAGCCCAGATGAACAGGCGACAGACGGGTATCTGGAGGAGGACAACTACATGCCCCTCTCCAAAGACGAGATTTTCCTCGGCGACGACGAGTTCGGCGTACCCGAAGACCCCGCAGAGCAGGAGCGCTTCAAGCGCCGGCTTATTGCCACTGCGAGAAGCCTGAAGAAGAAGCAATAGCAGCTTCAAGCTGATCAAGATCTGCTCACAGATAGATGGACAGAAGTCCTGGCAGCCGAGGAATATGGACTCGAGCACCACACGGCTGACCAGCCGCCTCGAGGTCGGGATAAATCGGCATATCGGCCCGAATACCAGCCCCCACCCCCGCACCGGTTTACCACGGCCCAGGGAAATACCCAGGACCTGCGCGATAAACTGGATAACGCTGTAGGACAAACAAGATCAATCTACAGATCACGGGGGCGCACCGCAGCACATGACGATGACCGTCATACCGGATACACTAACAGTAAATCCGGCCGGGCCGAATATAACCAGTCAGACGCAGCTGGACTGTGTCGCGACATAGCCCGGCACAGAGGCGCCGCACACCCCCTCTGCTTCACCGATGAAGTGATGGATCATGAATTCCCAGAGGGGTTCAAACCCGTAAACATCAAATCATACGATGGCACAACAGACCCCGCGGTATGGATTGAAGATTTCCTTCTCCACATTCACATGGCCCGCGGAGACGATCTACATGCCATCAAGTATCTTCCCCTTAAGCTCAAAGGACCAGACCGGCACTGGCTAAACAGCATGCCCGCAAATTCCATTGGCAGTTGGGAAAACCTGGAAGACGCATTTCTTGACAACTTCCAAGGCACATATGTGCGACCTCCGGATGCCGATGACTTGAGCCACATTACTCAACAGCCCGGAGAATCAGCCAGGAAATTCTGGACTCGGTTCCTAACTAAAAAGAACCAAATAGTCGATTGTCCGGACACCGAAGCCCTGGCGGCCTTCAAGCATAATATCCGTGACGAGTGGCTCGCCCGACACCTCGGCCAGGAGAAGCCCAAGTCTATGGCAGCTCTCACGACACTAATGACCTGCTTTTGCGCGAGCGAGGACAGTTGGTTGGCTCGCAGCAGCACTACGCCACATTCTGGCACGTCAGATGTCCGTGAAAACAATGGCAAGCTATGGCGCAACAGACACAAGCGACGGAACAATGGCGACAACACCGAAAACACGGCGGTCAATGCTGGATTCAGCGGATCGAAATCCGATCAGCGGAAGAAGCCATTCAAACGTAACAATTAGGGACCGTCCAGTCTAGAACGTATACTGGAGCGCTCGTGCCAAATTCATGGCACCCCGGACAAGCCAGCCAACCACACCAACAGAGACTGTTGGGTATTTAAATAGGCCGGCAAAATAAATGCCGAAAACAAGGACAAGGGGCTGCACAGCGACGATGACGAGGAGCCCCAGCGTCCGAACATGGGGGACAGAAGAAATCCCCCCCCCCCAGGTGAAAACGGTGAACATGATCTACACCACCCACATCCCCAAGAGGGAACGGAAGCGAGCACTACGGGACATCTACGCGATGGAGCCAGTCGTCCCCAAATTCAACCCATGGTCAGCTTGTCCGATCACCTTTGATCGTAGGGATCATCCTACTAGCATCCATCACGGCGGCTCAGCCGCATTGGTTCTAGACCCAATCATAGACGGATTTCACCTCACAAGAGTCCTTATGGACGGAGGCAGCAGCCTGAACCTGCTTTATCAGGACACAGTGCGCAAAATGGGCATCGATCCTTCAAGGATTAAGCCCACCAAAACCACCTTTAAAGGTGTCATTCCTGGAGTAGAGGCCCGCTGTTCGGGCTCTATAACACTGGAAGTGGTCTTCGGATCTCCGGATAACTTCCGAAGCGAAGAGCTAATCTTTGATATCATCCCTTTCTGCAGTGGTTACCGCGCACTGCTCGGACGAATCGCATTCGCTAGATTCAATGCGGTACCACACTATGCATACCTCAAGCTCAAGATGCCAAGCCCGCGCGGGGTCATAACAGTCAACGGAAATATGGACCACTCTCTCCATACAGAAGAGCACACGGCAGCCCTTGCAGCCGAAGTACAATGCAGCCTCCTCCGGCAAACCACCAATCCGGCGACGACAACCTCAAGCTCCGTCAAGCGAGGGCGGAACACCCCGCAACAGGATCAGCAGGCATGCCAAGAGCACGACTAGCAGTCCGGCATCCGCTCAAATCCCATCAAAGCTGCATCCGTGCCACGCGTACACAATTACGCACTCAAAATACCATGGGCACAGGCAGAGGCGTAGCAGTGGCGCAGTCAACAGTACGGTATCGCTTCGTAACCTTTCCATTTACCCTTAAGGACATTGCTTTAGTGCAGCTTCTCTAGAAGAGCCAGATTGTCGGACTTACATAGGAGAGGAAACCCAGGAGGCAACAAGCTTCGGGCACAACAGGAAACACCGAGGTGGAATTGAGGGAGTCCCGGATTAGGGGGTGTCCGGATGACCGGACTATATACTTTGGTCGGACTCCTGGACTATGAAGATACAAGATTGAAGACTTCGTCCCGTGTTCGGATGGGACTTTCCTTGGCGTGGAAGGCAAGCTTGGTGATACGGATATGTAGATCTCCTCCCATTGTAACCGACTCTGTGTAACCCTAGCCCTCTCCAGTGTCTATATAAACTGGAGGGTTTTAGTCCATAGGACAAACAACAATAATACCATAGGCTAGCTTCTAGGGTTTAGCCTCTCTGATCTCGTGGTAGATCTACTCTTGTACTACCCATATCATCAATATTAATCAAGCAGGAGTAGGGTTTTACCTCCATCGAGAGGGCCCGAACCTGGGTAAAAACATCGTGTCCCATGTCTCCTATTACCATCAGCCTAGACGCATAGTTCGGGACCCCCTACCCGAGATCCGCCGGTTTTGACACCGACATTGGTGCTTCCATTGAGAGTTTCTCTGTGTCGTCATCTTTAGGCTCGATGGCTCCTCCGATCATCAACAACGATGCGGTCCAGGGTGAGACTTTTCTCCTCGGACAGATCTTCGTATTCGGCGGCTTTGCACCGCGGGCCAATTTGCTTGGCCATCTGGAGCATATCGAGAGCTACGCCCCTGGCCATCGGGTCAGATTTGGAAGTTTGAACTACACGGCTGACGTCCGCGGAGACTTGATCTTCGACGGGTTCGAGCCACAGCCGAGCGCGCCGCACTGTCACGATGGGCATGATCTAGCTCTGCCGCTGAACAGTGCCCAGGAGGCCGCCCCAGTGTCCGCTCTGACCCTTAGCTCGGAGCCGACTACGCCAATCGAGGACGGGTGGCTGGACACCGCCTCGAGGGCTGCAATCTCTACGGTGATCGAGCCGAACACCAGCCTTGTCCTTTGTGAAGCTCGTGCCTCCAAGGTGTCGGACTCCTTTCCGGACTCCGAACCTTCCGCGCCCCTGCCGATTGAACCCCATCGAGCGCTGATCATGGAGTTCGCCGCCGCGGACATCTTTCAGCACTCGCCCTTTGGCGACATTCTGAATTCACTAAAGTCTCTCTCCTTATCAGGAGAGTCCTGGCCGGACAATGGTCAGCAAGGTTGGGATGCGGACGACGAAGAAATTTGAAGCCCACCCACCACCCACTTCGTAGCCACTGTCGATGATTTAACCGACATGCTCGACTTCGACTCCGAAGACATCAACGGTATGGACGCTGATGCAGGAGACGACCAAGAACCAGCACCTATAGGGCACTGGAAGGACACCTCGTCATATGACATATACATGGTGGACACCCCAAAAGAAGGGAATGGCGATGGAACAACGGAGGATGACCCCTCCAAGAAGCAGCCTAAGCGCCGGCGTCAGCGGCGCCGCTCTAAATCCCGCCAAAGCAAAAACGGCGATTCCGGCACGGGAGATAATAACACCCTGGACAGTGCCGAAGACAATCCCCTCCAGCAAGATTCAGCACAGGAGGATGGAGAAGCCAGCCCTCATGAGAGAGCGGCAGACAGAGAGGTAGAGGACGATAATTACATGCCTCCCTTCGAAGACGAGGCAAGCCTCGACGACGCTGAATTTGTCATGCCTGAGGATCCCGTCGAACAAGAGCATTTCAAACGCAGGCTTATGGCCATAGCGAGCAGCCTCAAGAAAAAACAGCAGCAGCTTAGAGCTGACCAAGACTTGCTAGCCGACAGATGGACTGAAGTCCTTGCGGACGAAGAGTACGAACTCGAACGCCCCTCCAAGAGCTACCCAAAGTGCATGCTGCTACCCCGATTAGAGGAGGAAGCACCTAAACCTACATCACCAGTGCATGACGCGGCCGACCGGCCACCTCGTGGCCGCGACAGAGAGGCCTCTCGGCCATCCACTCAAGCCTCACCCCGGCGTCGCTCAAAAAATACCAAGGCACGGGGAAATGCGCCAGACCTGGAGACATATTGGAGGACAAGGCAAGGCAAGCAAGATCGATCTACGGATCGCGTGGGCGCCCCACGGCATGTGACCATAACCATCAACCGGATATGGCAAATACGGCCTGGCCGAACACAGCAGACAAAGCTCATTTGGGCTACATCGTGATATAGCCCAGTACAGAGGCGCCGCACACCCACTATGCTTCACAGATGAAGTAATGGATCATCAAATCCCCGAGGGTTTTAAGCCCGTAAACATCGAATCATGCGATGGCACAACAGATCCTGTGGTATGGATCGAGCATTATCTCCTTCATATCCACATGGCCAGCGGTGATGATCTACACGCTATCAAATACCTCCCACTCAAGCTTAAAGGACCAGCTCGGCATTGGCTTAACAGCTTGCCAGCATAGTCAATTGGTTGCTGGGAGGACCTAGAAGCCACATTCCTCGACAATTTCCATGGCACCTATGTGCGACCACGAGATGCCGATGACCTAAGCCACATCATTCAGCAGCCAGAGGAATCGGCCAGACAATTCTGGACACGGTTCCTAACCAAGAAAAATCAAATAGTCGACTGTCCAGACGTAGAGGCCCTCGCAGCCTTCAAGCATAACATCCGAGACGAATGGCTTGCCCGGCACCTAGGACAGGAAAAGCAGAAATCCATGGCATCCCTCACAACACTCATGACCCGTTTTTGCGCGGCAGAAGACAGCTGGCTAGCTTGTAGTAATAACATGACCAAGAGCCCTGGTAATTCGGATACCAAGGACAACAATGGCAGGTCGTGTCGCAACAAGCACAAGCGCTGCATTAACGGTGACAATGCTGAGGATACGGCAGTTAATGCCGGATTCAGAGGCTCTAAACCCGGTCAGCGGAAAAAGGCATTCAAAAGAAATACTCCGGGCCCGTCCAGTTTGGACCGAATACTCGATCGCTCGTGCCAGATACACGGCACCCCTGAAACACCAGCCAATCACACCATAAGGGATTGTTGGGTGTTCAAGCAGGCAGGCAAATTAAGTGCCAAAAACAAAGACAAGGGGTTGCACAGCGATGACGAGGAGGAGCCCCGGCCGCCGAACAATAGGGGACAGAAGAGCTTTCCCCCACAAGTGCGGACGGTGAACATGATATACGCAACCCACATCCCCAAAAGGGAGCGGAAGCATGCACTCAGGGACGTATATGCGTTGGAGCCAGTCGCCCCAAAGTTCAACCCATGGTCCTCCTGCCCGATCACTTTTGATCGAAGGGACCACCCCACTAGCATCCGCCATGGCGGATTCGCCGCGTTGGTTATAGACCCAATCATTGACGGATTTCACCTCACTAGAGTCCTCATGGACGGCGGCAGTAGCCTGAACCTGCTTTATCAGGATACATTGCAAAAAATGGGCATAGATCCCTCAAGGATTAAACCCACAAAGACAACCTTTAAAGGCGTCATACCAGGTGTCGAGGCCAACTGTACAGGCTCAGTTACACTGGAAGTGGTCTTCGGATCCCCAGATAATTTTCGAATGTCTATTGACAAATGTCTATTTGATTTTGCATCCATACACTTTGGTACGCTTAGTTTGCAGGGGCTTCTTATGACGCCTCATAATACAGCAAGACAAGTCTGAACACTTTCAACAGTGCGGCACCCCAAACTTATAGCATTATATGCATCAGCTCCGAATCATGTCTTGGGTCTACAGTTGGGATAGCCCGGCTCCCTTGTTTTGGTGCCTTACATTCTATTAATTCAGCTAAGGTAGCGCAGGGAGAACTACTGTGATTGTGCCCTGGTTCTTCCAGACGAGCACCTCAGTAGAGAAAGCACAAAATTGACCGGCATGATGTGGCGAGAGCTGGTCACTGTTCGAGAGGTCTTAAAATCCTTAAAGATTTTTCCGCTTTAGGCGATAATTCGGCTTTGTCCGATATAGGCGTGTATAGCGCCCCAATTCGGCCTTCCGGATTCTAGGGGATTCGCCGAAATTTAAAATTGTAGACTTCTATGGCTAAGTGAAGGTTATAAAGTCGTATAGTCCGATTGCCTTGTTTGCTGCCCTGGACACCTCCTTAAGGGACCAAACATTTGGATAAAGAGTGTCCGGGTTTTCCACGAACACCCCAATACTAGTTACACGGGGGCGGAAGCCGACGACTGGCCTACTTTCAGAATTTGATAAAAAGCCACACAGAAGGTAATATTTTAAATAACAAAAGTGCTACATAGCGCAAGTAACCTCGTCTTTAAATTACAAACATGACAGAGGTGAATTCATTCAAAAATTATGTCTTTGGTACATTCATCGGCCACGAGGCAAGCACCCTTCATAACGCCATCATAATACTTCTCGGGAACGTGATGCGGCTTGCCCTCTGGCGGCCCGTCCTTCACCAGCTTCTCCGCATCCAGCTTGCCCCAATGCACCTTCGCACGGGAAAGAGCCCGGCAGGCACCCTCAATGCAAACGGATCACTTGATGACTTCCAGACGCAGATAGGCATTCACCATCCGCTTGATCAGGCCGAAGTAGCTGGTGGGCAGGGTCTCACCAGGCCACATCTGGACTATGACATCCTTCATAGCCACTTCGGCCGCCTTGTGGAGTTCGACCAACTGCTTCAGCTTGCCCCTGGAGGGGGACATGTCAAATAATCCCATCTCTTGCTTATCGCACTATTTGTATCGTTCTGCTTCCACAGCAGCCTTTTAATAAACAATACATAGCTCTTCTCTATTATTGCATTCATTTTTTATGTAAATATGTTCAGTTATGACATTATGCAACCGTACACTTTGGTACGGCCAATACACCAGGGGCTCAAGTACCCCAGAATATGGTGTTAGAAGTCCGAACACTCTCACGAGTGCGGCACCCCAAACTTATAGCATTATATGCATCGGCTCCGAATCATGTCTTGGGACAATAGTTGGGTTTGCCTGGCTCCCATGTTTTGGTACCTTACGTTCCGTTATATCGGCTAAGGTAGCGTTGGGAGAACTACTGCAATTGTGCCCCAGTTGAGCTGGGTTAAGCACCTCAGTAGAGAAAGCTAAAACTGACCGTCATGATAGGGCGAGAGCCGGTCGCTGCTCGAGAGGTTCTCGAGTCCCTAAAGACTTATGCCGCTTAGAGCGAGGAGCTGGCTTTGTCCGGCCTAGGTGTGGATAGCACCTCGAACTCGGTCTTCCGAATACTAGGGGCTTCGCCGAAATTTAAAATTATAGAATTCTATGGCTAAGTGAGAGTGATAAAGCATTATAGTCCGATTGCCTTGTTCATTGTGCTGAGCGCCTCCCTCGAAGGACCCAAGAATGGGAACAAGAGCGCTCAGGTTTATCATGAACACCCCAGCACTCGTGGCATGGGGGTAGAAGCCGACGACTCGCATCTCTCAGATTTAATAAACGGCCGCACACAAGGTAATATTTTAAATTCAAAAAGTGTTGCTTAGCACATATGAACAAGTTTTCAGCGCATAGGATAACACAGGCGAGTTTACTCAAAGATTACATCCTTGGAACACTCACTGGCCACAAGGAAGGCACCCTTCAGGATGCCCTCATAATACAACTCGGGCTTGCGATGCTCCTTCCCCTCCGGTGGCCCATCTGTCACTAGCTTCTCAGCATCCATCTTGCCCCAGTGTACTTTAACACGGGCAAGGGCCCTACGGGCGCCTTCGATGCATATGGAGCACTTGATGACTTCAAGCCATGGACAGGCATCCACCAGCCGCCTCACCAGCCCAAAGTAGTGTTGGGGAACGTAGCAGAAATTCAAAAATTTTCCTACGTATCACCAAGATCTATCTATGGAGAGACCAGCAACGAGTAGAAAGGAGAGTGCATCTACATACCCTTGTAGATCGCTAAGCGGAAGCGTTCAAGTGAACGGGGTTGATGGAGTCGTACTCGTCGTGGTTCAGATCACCGATGATCCTAGTGCCGAACGGACGGCACCTCCGCGTTCAACACACGTACAGCCCGGTGACGTCTCCCACGCCTTGATCCAGCAAGGAGAGAGGGAGATGTTGAGGAAGACTCCATCCAACAGCAGCACAATGGCGTGGTGGTGATGGAGGAGCGTGGCAACCCTGCAGGGCTTCGCCAAGCACCTATGGGAGAGGAGGAGGTGTCACGGGAGGGAGGGAGGCGCCAAGGGCTCAGGTATGGATGCCCTCCCTCCCCTCCACTATATATAGGGGCAGGGGAGAGGGGGGAGGCGCAGCCTTGCCCCTTCCTCCAAGGAAGGGGTGCGGCTAAGAGGGGGGGGAGGAGTCCATCCTCCCCAAGGCACCTCGGAGGTGCCTTCCCCTTTGAGGACTCTTCCCTCTAGGGTTCCCTAGGCGCATGGGCCTCTTGGGGCTGATGCCCTTGGCCCATGTAGGCCAAGGCGCACCCCCTACAGCCCATGTGTCCCCCAGGGGCAGGTGGCCCCACCCGGTGGGCCCCCGGGACCCTTCCGGTGGTCCCGGTACAATACCGATGACCCCGAAACTTGTCCCGATGGCCGAAACAGGACTTCCTATATATAAATCTTTACCTCCGGACCATTTCGGAACTCCTCGTGACGTCCACGATCTCATCCGGGACTCCGAACAACATTCGGTTACCACATACAAGCTTCCTTTATAACCCTAGCGTCATCGAACCTTAAGTGTGTAGACCCTACGGGTTCGGGAGACAAGCAGACATGACCGAGACATTCTTCGGTCAATAACCAACAGCGGGATCTGGATACCCATGTTGGCTCCCACATGTTCCACGATGATCTCATTGGATGAACCACGATGTCAAGGACTCAATCGATCCCGTATACAATTCCCTTTGTCTAACGGTATTGTACTTGCCCGAGATTCGATCGTCGGTATACCGATACCTTGTTCAATCTCGTTACCGGCAAGTCTCTTTACTCGTTCCGTAACACATCATCCCGTGATCAACCCCTTGGTCACATTGTGCACATTATGATGATGTCCTACCGAGTGGGCCCAGAGATACCTCTCCGTTTACACGGAGTGACAAATCCCAGTCTCGATTCGTGCCAACCCAACAGACACTTTCGGAGATACCTGTAATGCACCTTTATAGCCACCCAGTTACGTTGTGACGTTTGATACACCCAAAGCATTCCTACGGTATCCGGGAGTTGCACAATCTCATGGTCTAAGGAAAAGATACTTGACATTAGAAAAGCTTTAGCATACGAACTACACGATCTTTGTGCTAGGCTTAGGATTGGGTCTTGTCCATCACATCATTCTTCTAATGAAGTGATCCCGTTATCAATGACATCCAATGTCCATGGTCAGGAAATCGTAACCATCTATTGATCAACGAGCTAGTCAACTAGAGGCTTACCAGGGACAGATTGTGGTCTATGTATTCACACGTGTATTACGATTTCCGGATAATATAGTTATAGCATGAATAAAAGACAATTATCATGAACAAGGAAATATAATAATAATAATACTTTTATTATTGCCTCTAGGGCATATTTCCAACAGTCTCCCACTTGCACTAGAGTCAATAATCTAGTTCACATCGATATGTGATTAACACTCAAGGTCACATCCCCGTGTGACTAACACCCAAAGAGTTTACTAGAGTCAATAATCTAGTTCACATTTACCATGTGATTAACACTCGATGAGTTCTGGGTTTGATCATGTTATGCTTGTGAGAGAGGTTATAGTCAACGGGTCTGAACCTTTCAGATCCGTGTGTGCTTTACAAATCTCTATGTCATCTCCTAGATGCAGCTACCACGCTCTATTTGGAGCTATTCCAAATAACTGTTCTACTTGGAGCTATTCTAAATTGTTGCTCCATTATACGTATCCGGTCTCTCTACTCAGAGCTATCCGGATAGGTGTCAAGCTTGCATCGTCGTAATCTTTACGACGAACTCTTTTACCACCTCCATAATCGAGAAAATTCCTTAGTCCACTAGTTACTAAGGATAACTTTGACCGCTGTCCTGTGATCCATTCATGGATCACTCTTGTACCCCTTGACTGACTCATGGCAAGGCACACTCAGGTGCGGTACATAGCATAGCATACTGAAGAGCCTATGTCTTAAGCATAGGGGACGACCTTCGTTCCTTTCTCTCTATTCTGCCATGGTCGAGCTTTAAGTCTTAACTTCATACCTTACAACTCAGGCAAGAACTCCTTCTTTGACTGATCCATCTTGAACACCTTCAAGATCACGTCAAGGCATGTGCTCATTTGAAAGTACCATTAAGCGTTTTGATCTATCCTTATAGACCTTGATGCTCAATGCTCAAGCAGCTTAATCCAGGCTTTCCATTGAAAAACACTTTCAAAATAACCCTATATGCTTTCCAGAAATTCTACGTCATTTCTGATCATTAATATGTCAACAACATATACTCATCAGAAATTCTATAGTGCTCCCACTCACTTCTTTGGAAATACAAGTTTCTCATAAACTTTGTATACACCTAAAATCTTTGATCATCATCAAAGCATACATTCCAACTCCGAGATGTTCACTCCAGTCCTCAGAAGGATTGCTGGAGCTTTGCATACTTATTAGCATATTTCAGGATGGACAAAACCTTCCGGTTGTATCACATACAACCTTTCCTCAAAAATCGTCGAGGAAACAATGTTTTGACATCCTATCTGCAAGATTTCATAAATAATGCAGTAATTGCTAATATAATTCCAACAGACTCTTAGCATCGCTACGAGTGAGAAAGTCTCATCGTAGTCAACTCCTTGAACTTGTCGAAAAACATCTTAACAACAAGTCGAGCTTTCTCAATGGTGACACTTACCATCATTGTCTGTCTTCCTTTCAAAATCCATCTGCACTCAACAGCCCTACGACCATCGAGTTGTTCTGCCAAAGTCTACACTTTGTTTTCATACATGGATCCTATCTCGGATTTTATGGTTTCTAACCATTTGTCGGAATTTGGGCCCACCATCGCTTCTCCATAGCTCGTAGGTTCATTGTTGTCTAGCAACATGACCTTCAAGACAGGATTACTGTACCACTCTGAAGTAGTACGTATCCTTGTCACCCTACGAGGTTCGGTAGTGACTTGATCCGAAACTTCATGATCACTATCATAAGCTTCCACTTCAATTGGTGTAGGTGCCACAGGAACAACTTCCTGTGCCCTGCTACACACTTGTTGAAGTGACGGTTCAATAACCTCATCAAGTCTCCACCATCCTCCCACTCAATTCTTTCGAGAGAAACTTTTCCTCGAGAAAGGACCCGATTCTAGAAACAATCCCTTATTGCTTTCGAATCTGAGACAGGAGGTATACCCAACTGTTTTGGGTGTCCTATGAAGATGCATTTATCCGCTTTGGGTTCGAGCTTATCAGCCTGAAACTTTTTCACATAAGCATCGCAGCCCCAAAATTTCAAGAAATGGCAACTTAGGTTTCTCCAAACCATAGTTCATACGGTGTCGTCTCAACGAAATTATGTGGTGCCCTATTTAAAGTGAATGTGGTTGTCTCTAATGCCTAACCCATGAACGATAGTGGTAACTCGATAAGAGACATCATGGTATGCACCATATCCAATAGGGTGCAACTATGACGTTTGGACACACCATCACACTATGGTGTTCCAGGCTGTATCAGTTGTGAAACAATTTCCACAATGTCTTAACTCTGTGCCAAACTCGTGATTCAGATATTCATCTCTATGATCATATCATAGATCTTTTATCCTCTTGTCACGACGATCTTTCAACTTCACACTGAAATTACTTGAACCTTTCAATAATTCAGACTCGTGATTCATCAAGTAAATATACTCAACATCTACTCGAATCATCTGTGAAGTAAGAACATAACGATATTCACTGCATGCCTCAGCACTCATTGGACTGCACACATCAAAATGTGTTACTTCCAACAAGTTGCTATCTTGTTCCATCTTACTGAAAACGAGGCTTTTCAGTCATCTTGCCCATGTGGTATGATTTGCATGTCCCAAGTGATTCAAAATCAAGTGAGTCAAAACGGTCCATTTGCATGGAGTTTCTTCATGTATATACACCAATAGACATGGTTCGCATGTCTCAAACTTTTCAAAAACGAGTGAGCCCAAAGATCCATCAATATGGAGCTTCTTCATGCGTTTTATACCGATATGACTTACGTGGCAGTGCCACAAGTAGGTGGTACTATCATTACTATCTTTTGGCATGAACATGTGTATCACTACAATCGAGATTTAATAAACCATTCATTTTAGGTGTAAGACCATTGAAGGTATTATTCAAATAAGCAGAGTAACCATTATTCTCCTTAAATGAATAACCGTATTGCGATAGACGTAATCCAATCATGTCTATGCTCAACGCAAACACCAAATAACAATTATTTAGGTTTAACACCAATCTCTTTGGTAGAGGGAGCGTGCGATGCTTGATCATATCAAGCTTGGAAAAACTTCCAACACATATCGTCAGCTCACCTTTAGCTAGTCTCTGTTTATTCCGTAGCTCTTTTATTTCGAGTTACTAACACTTAGCAACCGAACCGGTATCTTATACCCTGGTGCTACTAGGAGTACTAGTAAAGTACACATTAACATAATACATCCAATATACTTCTATCGACCTTGCCAGCCTTCTTATCTACCAAGTATCTAGGGTAATTCTGCTCTAGTGGTTGTTCCCCTTATTACAGAAGCACTTAGTCTCGGGTTTGGGTTTTACCTTGGGTTTCTTCACTAGAGCAACAGCTGATTTGCCGTTTCATGAAGTATCCCTTCTTGCCCTTGCCCTTCTTGAAACTAGTGGTTTCACCAACCATCAACAATTGATGCTCCTTCTTGATTTCTACTTTCGTGGTGTCAAACATCGTGAATACCTCAAGGATCATCATATCTATCCCTGATATGTTATAGTTCATCACGAAGCTCTAACAGCTTGGTGGTAATGACTTTGGAGAACCATCACTGTCTTATCTGGAAGATCAACTCCCACTCGATTCAAATGATTGTTGTACTCAGACAATCTGAGCACAAGCTCAACAATTGAGCTTTTCTCCTTAGTTTGCAGGTTAAGAAAGTCATCGGAGGTCTTATACCTCTTGACATGGGCACGAGCCTGAAATCCCAATTTCAGCCCTCAAAACATCTCATATGTTTCGCGATGTTTCAAAAACGTCTTTGGTGCCTCAACTCTAAACCGTTTAACTGAACTATCACGTAGTTATCAAAACGTGTATGTCAGATGTTCGCAACAACCACAGACAACGTTCGAGGTTCAGCACACTGAGCAGTGCATTAAGGACATAAGCCTTCTATGAAGCAATGAGGACAATCCTCAGTTTATGGACCTAGTCCGCATAATTGCTACTATCAACTTTCAACTAATTTTTCTCTAGGAACATATCTAAACAGTAGAACTATAGCGTGAGCTACGACATAATTTGCAAAATCCTTTTGACTATGTTCAGGATAATTAAGTTCATCTTATGAACTCCCACTCAGATAGACATCCCTCTAGTCATCTAAGTGATTACATGCTCCAAGTCAAACTAGGCCGTGTCCGATCATCACGTGAGACGGACTAGTCATCATCGGTGAACATCTTCATGTTGATCGTATCTTCTATACGACTCATGTTCGACCTTTCGGTCTCCGTGTTCCGAGGCCATGTCTGTACATGCTAGGCTCGTCAAGTTAACCCTAAGTGTTTCGCGTGTGTAAATCTGTCTTATACCCCTTGTATGTGAACGTTAGAATCTAACACCCGATCATCACGTGGTGCTTCGAAACACGAACTGTCGCAACGGTGCACAGTTAGGGGAGAACACTTCTTGAAATTGTTGTAAGGGATCATCTTATTTACTACCGTCGTTCTAAGCAAATAAGATGTATAAACATGATAAACATCACATGCAATTAAATAGTGACATGATATGGCCAATATCATATAGCTCCTTTGATCTCCATCTTGGGGCTCCATGATCATCATCGTCACCGGCATGACACCATGATCTCCATCATCATGATCTCCATCATCGTGCCTTCTTGAAGTTGTCTCGTCATCTATTACTTCTACTACTATGGCTAACGGTTAGCAATAAAGTAAAGTAATTACATGACGTTTAAGTTGACACGCAGGTCACAAATAAATAAAGACAACTCCTATGGCTCCTGCCGGTTGTCATACTCATCGACATGCAAGTCGTGATTCCTATTACAAGAACATGATCAATCTCATACATCACATATATCATTCATCACATCCTTTTTGGCCATATCACATCACATAGCATACCCTGCAAAAACAAGTTAGACGTCCTATAATTGTTGTTTGCATGTTTTACGTGGCTGCTATGGGTTTCTAGCAAGAACGTTTCTTACCTACGCATGAACCACAACGTGATATGCCAATTGCTATTTACCCTTCATAAGGACCCTTTTCATCGAATCCGATCCGAGTAAAGTGGGAGAGACAGACACCCGCCAGCCACCTTATGCAACTAGTGCATGTTTGTCGGTGGAACCGGTCTCACGTAAGCGTACGTGTAAGGTTGGTCCAGGCCGCTTCATCCCACGATGCCGCTGAATCAAGATAAGACTAGTAACGGCAAGCATATTGAACAATATCGACGCCCACAACTACTTTGTGTTCTACTCGTGCAAAGAATCTACGCAATAGACCTAGCTCATGATGCCACTGTTGGGGAACGTAGCAGAAATTCAAAAAATTTCCTACGTATCACCAAGATCTATCTATGGAGAGACCAGCAACGAGTAGAAAGGAGAGTGCATCTACATACCCTTGTAGATCGCTAAGCGGAAGCGTTCAAGTGAACAGGGTTGATGGAGTCGTACTCGTCGTGATTCAGATCACCGATGATCCTAGTGCCGAACGGACGGCACCTCCGCGTTCAACACACGTACAGCCCGGTGACGTCTCCCACGCCTTGATCCAGCAAGGAGAGAGGGAGAGGTTGAGGAAGACTCCATCTAACAGCAGCACAACAGCGTGGTGGTGATGGAGGAGCGTGGCAACCCTGCAGGGCTTCGCCAAGCACCTACGGGAGAGGAGGAGGTGTCACGGGAGGGAGGGAGGCGCCAAGGGCTCAGGTATGGATGCCCTCCCTCCCCTCCACTATATATAGGGGCAGGGGAGAGGGGGGAGGCGCAGCCTTGCCCCTTCCTCCAAGGAAGGGGTGCGGCTAAGAGGGGGGGGGAGGAGTCCATCCTCCCCAAGGCACCTCGGAGGTGCCTTCCCCTTTGAGGACTCTTCCCTCTAGGGTTCCCTAGGCGCATGGGCCTCTTGGGGCTGGTGCCCTTGGCCCATGTAGGCCAAGGCGCACCCCCTACAGCCCATGTGGCCCCCAGGGGCAGGTGGCCCCACCCGGTGGGCCCCCGGGACCCTTCTGGTGGTCCCGGTACAATACCGATGACCCCGAAACTTGTCCCGATGGCCGAAACAGGACTTCCTATATATAAATCTTTACCTCCGGACCATTCCGGAACTCCTCGTGACGTCCGGGATCTCATCCGGGACTCCGAACAACATTCGGTTACCACATACAAGCTTCCTTTATAACCCTAGCGTCATCGAACCTTAAGTGTGTAGACCCTACGGGTTCGGGAGACAAGCAGACATGACCGAGACATTCTCCGGTCAATAACCAACAGCGGGATCTAGATACCCATGTTGGCTCCCACATGTTCCACGATGATCTCATTGGATGAACCACGATGTCAAGGACTCAATCGATCCCGTATACAATTCCCTTTGTCTAACGGTATTGTACTTGCCCGAGATTCGATCGTCGGTATACCGATACCTTGTTCAATCTCGTTACCGGCAAGTCTCTTTACTCGTTCCGTAACACATCATCCCGTGATCAACCCCTTGGTCACATTGTGCACATTATGATGATGTCCTACCGAGTGGGCCCAGAGATACCTCTCCGTTTACACGGAGTGACAAATCCCAGTCTCGATTCGTGCCAACCCAACAGACACTTTCGGAGATACCTGTAATGCACCTTTATAGCCACCCAGTTACATTGTGACGTTTGATACACCCAAAGCATTCCTACGGTATCCGGGAGTTGCACAATCTCATGGTCTAAGGAAAAGATACTTGACATTAGAAAAGCTTTAGCATACGAACTACACGATCTTTGTGCTAGGCTTAGGATTGGGTCTTGTCCATCACATCATTCTTCTAATGAAGTGATCCCGTTATCAATGACATCCAATGTCCATGGTCAGGAAATCGTAACCATCTATTGATCAACGAGCTAGTCAACTAGAGGCTTACCAGGGACAGATTGTGGTCTATGTATTCACACGTGTATTACGATTTCCGGATAATATAGTTATAGCATGAATAAAAGACAATTATCATGAACAAGGAAATATAATAATAATTCACTTTCACGTGCTTGCTTTGCATAAAGAATGCCTTACCCGCCGCTATCTTCTTCATCACCTCAATTTCTTGGAGGGCTTTTTGGGCTTCGGCCTTGGCAGATTTGGCGCTCTCAAGGGCCGAGGCAAGCTCGGACTCTCGAGTCTTTGAGTCAAGCTCCAAACTCTCATGTTTTTTCACAAGAACGTGGAGCTCTTGCCGCACCTCTGCCACCCGCGCCTCCTGCTTTTCTCGCTCGGTGCGCTCCACGGCCGCATTGTCTTCGGCCTTGGACAGCGCTTCTTTCAGGGTCGCCACCTCGGTTGTGGCCCCTATAACACTCACGTTGGTCCTGTCATTCTTTGCAACCAGGTATTTTTTATATACTAACATCAGGTATTACTTACCTTCCTTGTCCTCGAGCTGCTTCTTGGCAAGGTCGAGCCCGTTCTCAGACCGCTCGAGGCTCTGCTTCAATGCATCGACCTCCGCGGTCAGTGCGGCAGAGATCAGCAGCGCAACCTGCATTCCCATATTAACATATTTATATTAGACTCCTGCGTATATCTTTTTAGATCCTCAGTCCGGCTTTTCTTTCCGAACACCAAACTGAGCATCAGGGGCTACTGTCTATGCGGTAATATTTTTACATGTCTTAAATACATACCTCAAAGCCTGTTAGAAGGCTGGCACAGGCTTCCGTGAGCCCGCTCTTGGCGGACTGAACCTTCCGGATCACCGCACTCATAATAGTGCGGTGCTCCTCGTTGATGGAGGCACCGTTAAGCACCTCCAGCAAATTATCTGGTGCCTCCGATTGAACGGAGGTCACCGGCGTCGTAGGCTTTCCCTTCTTATGAGGGGGGCGCCTGCCGGACTCTGGAACCACTGAAGGTTCCGGTGCAGTGTCCGGCCCAGGGACGGACTTAGAGTCCTTTGGGGTTTTATCCCCCTTGTGCCTGGAGTCCGGAAGGTCGCCTTGCGGCGCCTCCGGGGCTACCCCCTCCTGGCTCGGCCCCTTTTGGGACTCCACCTCGGCATCGTCCGTGGGGCGAGGGGAGGTAGCAGTCGGGAGTGAAAGACTATTCACATCCGACGAATCCAGGGATCCGCTCGACGAAGCGTCGAGCCGGGCCTTGGGCGGACTGCATGATTATGTTCGGTGTTAGAAGATACTGTGCAGTAAAGGAACATCATGAGTTATTCTGGTATCCGGATACTTACGATTTTGCCAGGGGCTTGGCCCTGGATGGACACTCCTCTTCGTCATCGTCGGCGTTGGTGGAGTAGTCCGGGAGAAGGGTCTTTCCCTTCTTGGACCCTCCGGCCCCCCTAGTTGGGGTGGCCTTCCTTTTCTTTCCTCCTCCCATTGGAGGGGGAGAGGCCTCTTCTTCCTCCTCCTCGTCTTCGTGGGAGGAGTGGGCTTCGGAGTCGTCGGGCGATGAATCCGACACTACCAGGCGCCGGGAGCTCTTTCGAGTTCCCGTGGCCTTCTTCTTGGCCTTCTTCTCCGGCACCACGTGAGGTGCCGGGACCAGTAGCATTGCCAAGCAGGCATCTGGTGGGCTTTCGGGCAAAGGAACCGGATAGTCGATCTGTCCGGACTTCTTCTGCCAGTCCTGTTAAAGGAATGGGAGCTTAGATCCCGCATAGAGTCAAACTATGAAAAGCAAGTATCTAGTAATGGGTAAAACAAGTTTACCGCGCTGGCTTGGCGCTTCACGCAGAATCCGCGATCCTCGGTAATGGGAGGGGGAACCTCGGTGCCCTTAAATAGCACCTTCTAGGCATCTTCGTGCGTTGTCAAAGAGCCTGGACAAAGTTTGGTGTTGGGCCGGGTCGAACTCCCACAAGTTAAAAGCCCGTCGTTGACACGAGACGATCCGGCGGAAGAGCATGACCTGGACTACGGTGACAAGTTTAACCTTCTTGTCAATCAGGTCTTTGACACAGGTTTGGAGTCCGGTCAGCTCTCCCGAATTACCCCATGACAGGCCCGTCTCTTTCCAGGAGGTGAGCCGTGTGGGGATGCCAGATCAGAATTCAGGGGCTGCTGCCCATTCAGGGTCACGCGGCTCGGTGATGTAGAACCACCCCGATTGCCACCCTTTGATGGTTTCCACAAAGGAGCCCTCGAGCCATATGACGTTGGGCATCTTTCCCACCATGGCGCCTCCGCACACTTCCTGCTGGCCGCCCACTACCTTCGGCTTGACATTGAAGATCTTCAGCCATAAGCCGAAGTGGGGCTTGATGCGGAGGAAGACCTCGCACACGACGATAAACGCCGAGATGTTGAGGATGAAGTTTGGGGCCAGATCGTGGAAATCCAGGCCATAGTAGAACATGAGCCCCCGGACAAATGGGTGGAGTGGGAAGCCTAGTCCATGGAGGAAATGGGGGAGGAACACCACCCTCTCACGGGGCCTGGGGGTAGGGATGAGATGCCCCTCGTCTGGGAGCCGGTGCGCAATGTCGTTGGACAAGTATCCGGCTTTCCTCAACTTTTTGATGTGCCCCTCCAAGACAGAGGAGGCCATCCACCTGCCTCCCGCTCCGGATATGGCTGGAGAAGGTTGAGGTGGGAAGTGCGGACTTGGGCACTGGAGCTCGAGTGCGCGGAAATGGATAAGCAAAGGAGGAAGAAGGCGTAGATGGGAAGGGTGGATCCTTATCCCCTTATATGGGCGGACGAAACTATGTACCCCCACCAGCCTGGTAAAACTTCCTTATCTCCCAAGCACCGTGATTAATGGCACGGTTGGGTTACAAACGCCCGTATTGATGAGAATCCTGGAATAAGGGGACACGATCTCTGCTTCGACAAGACGTGCCAAGGAAACCACCTCGCTAAACACGCTGAGGTGGGACAGTAAAACGATTCGAATAAAGGCTTGGCCGTGGCATGATGTCATGCTGCGGAATACGTCAGCAGATTAGATTTGTACAAATATTATTCTCTCTATGGTGGTATGTGGAACTTATTTTGCAGAGCCGGACACTATCCTTGTGTTCAAAATCTTCTATGAAGTATTCGGAGGAGGAACCCTCCTTGCAATGCCGAAGACAATCTGCGTGCCGGACTCGTCGTCATTGAAGCCTGGTTCAGGGGCTACTGAGGGAGTTCCGGATTAGGGGGTGTCCGGATGACCGGACTATATACTTTGGCCGGACTCCTGGACTATGAAGATACAAGATTGAAGACTTCATCCTGTGTCCGAATGGGACTTTCCTTGGCGTGGAAGGCAAGCTTGGTGATACGGATATGTAGATCTCCTCCCATTGTAACCGAATATGTGTAACCCTAGCTCTCTTTGATGTCTATATAAACTGGAGGGTTTTAGTCCGTAGGACGAATAACAATCATACCATAGGCTAGCTTCTAGGGTTTAGCCTCTCTGATCTCGTGGTAGATCTACTCTTGTACTACCCATATCATCAATATTAATCAAGCAGGAGTAGGGTTTTACCTCCATCGAGAGGGCCCGGACCTGGGTAAAAACATCGTGTCCCTTGTCTCCTGTTACCATCCGCCTGGACGCATAGTTCGGGACCCCCTACCCGAGATCCGCCGGTTTTGACACCGACAGGAATCTATTTACGATCGTTGTTCCTGCTTTATCTATCTGTACGTAGCCTGCCCCTGGATAGGATATGTCAAATAATCCTATTGTCACATCCCTGGTCCTGTTATGCACTAGGCTAGACCTCATGTGAGCATCATGTTTTAATTCAAATGAAATTTGAATTGAGGAATTTTCAAAGCCTCAGAAACCTTCTAAAAATGATCAACATTAAAATCTCCTCAAAGAAGTCCAAGAAAATGTTCCTCTTAGTCTCTGAAAATATTGCAAAGAGGTAAAACTCAAAACAATATTTTTGGTATCTCAGAGTTAATTATTTTGGGCCTTTGAATTAAATAAATAGCTATTTGCATTGGATATATATTTGATATATAAATAATATATGTCCAATAATTACTGGAACATTTTATGTGGTTTGGTATATTTTAACTCTAGCCACATAACTATTTGCAGGATTTTATAAAATGGTTTAGTATTTTACTAAACTAAAACAACACAGAACAAAATAGATAAATAAAAACAGAAATAGAAAGAGAGAGAAGGACTACCTGGCGCTCACCTGGTAGCCCACCTGGCCCAGCAGCACGGCCCAGCCCATCTCCACTTCCCCTCCTGTCGTCTTCCTCTTGCCAGTGGGAGCAGCTGCGTGCTCGCACGCGCGCGGCCGAGGAGGCCAGCTCCTCCCTGCCTGGCTGCCTCCTCCTCCCCCGGGACGTCTCCCGCAGCGCCACGCCACCCCCTGGACCCCTCTCACTCCCTCCCGTGCTTCTTCCCCCCCCTCCTCTGCTCTCTGCCGCGCCACACCCGAGCGCACCCGACGCCGCCGTTCGCTGCCACCACGGCCACCGGCCACCCCACGCCTCACCGACGCGCCCAGAAACTCTGCCACTTCGTCCTCTACCTCCTCAACGAGCCACGAGGCCCCGGACGTGCCGCAACACCGCCCTCGATGTCTTCTTCAACCTCGGGACCGCCGGCCATCTTCGTCAAATTCGTCGGCTCTGGACCGTCCCCGACCTCGCCGAGCGTCCCCTTGTCATCGCCGTGAGCCACTGACCTTCTCCCCTAACTCAGCATGCTCTCCTCCGTGCCGTAGCGCCGTTCCCCACGAGCACCGAAGCCACCGTCCGCCATTGCTGCTGCACGCATAGCCTCCGTGCTTCCCTGGCCTCACTGTGCTGCTCTTAGTGCTCCCCATGTCTAGCAGGTGCTGCCCAGCCTCTCCATTTGCTCACTGATGCACCGTAGTGACGCGCCTGATTACCACCGAACACCATCGCCGCCAATGCTCGCCGCCGGCATGAGTTCCAGCGACCCCACGACCTCCCACTTGGTCCTCTGGATGCGCGAGAGCAAGGGCCATCCCCTGGTGCCCTCAGCGCGCCAAGCTGACGCCTCTAGCGTAAGTCCGGCGTGCCCCCGCCGTGTCCTGTGGTCGCCGCCGGCTGGTCTCCGGTGGCTGACGTGGCACCATTAGTTTCGGTGCTAATCGCGTTTAGTCAGTGTCGCGTGTCGATGACATATGGGCCCCACGCCCTTATCTAACCACGGTTTAACCCCTGTTTAGTTTAAGTTAACCACAGTGGCCCCACGCGTCGGAGTTGACCTAGCTGATGTGGCCGTTGACCGGTCCCACCTGTCAGTGAGTGAAACAGCCCTGTGTCACTGACGTGTGGCCCCCACACGTCAGGTTTGACCAGAAGCAGCGTCTGTTGACCTGCTGACGTCACGGTGACGCACTGCTGACGCAGTAAATGTTTCTGGAATTTAGATAATTCTTAAATGATTTATTATTTTCAGGAAATGTCCTAAACTTCTAAAAATCATAGAAAATTAACCGTAACTCCAACTTAAATAATTTATATATGAAAAATTATCAGAAAAATTCAAGGAATCCATCTGTATCATTTTCATGCATGTTAGAACAGCTTATAGCTGCTGTATAGCACAAATCAATTAAATGGCATTTGAATAATCACATATGGAGTTTGAATTTGAATCTTGTATTCAAACCAACTTCATTTAATCTGTTGCTAGTTGCATTAGCTCAAAACACATTCATATTGCCATGTCATAGCATGCATCATTTTGTGCATTGCATTGATTGTGTTCTTCTTTGTTGCCGGTATCTGTTCCCTCCCGGTAGACGATGTTCCAACGTTGTGATCGTTGACACTGATGAAGACTCAATGTTATCTTCAGAAGTGCCAGGCAAGCAAAACCCCCTTGTTCATTCCGATAAAATCCCACTCTCTCGCTCCTGCTCTCTTTTACAGCATTAGGACAACACCGATTCATCTGTTACTTGCTGCGGTAGCTGAACCCCTTTATCCTTTGCATGACCTGTCATTGCCACAGTAAATAGATGAAACCCACTAGCATGAGTAGTTGTTTGAGCCCTGTTGTGCCTACTCATTCATGCTTGTTTGTCATGCCTGCTACTGCTTAGAGTTGAGTCAGGTCTGATTCATCGGGGATGAATCAGAGGTGTGTGAACATGTCCTACTGTTAAGAGCTAAGTGTGTGAACACGATTTGGTAAAGGTAGCGGTGAGAGGCCATGTAGGAGTACATGGTGGGTTGTCTCATTGCAGCCGTCCTCAGGAACTGAGTTCTGTGTTTGTGATCCATGATTCAGCTACTACCATGCATTGGGCCCGAAACCAATGGACCCTCTTGGCTTCTTAATCACCCTTGTCCTCTGTCCAGGAGTTGCAAGTAGTTTCTGGTGTTTGTAGTATGCTGGAGGCCGTGCGCAGCGCTGACCGGAGGGGTGGGCTGTGATGCGGTAGGCACGTGGCCGGGTAAACCGGGCGCCCGTTTGGTGTCACGGAACCCTGTTCACATCGTTTGGGGCTGTGAGCGAAACTCCGGCCGGATCTCCTCATGGATGGAACCCGAATAGGTGATAAACCTGGACTAGAGACTTGAGTGTTTAGGCAGGCCGTGGCCGACACCCACGTCGGGCTTCCGCTTGAAGGTTGCCGAGTACATGTCGTGTAAACGGCGGTAAGTGGTGAGAGCGTGTGTGAAGAAGTACACCCCTGCAGGGTTAATATGATCTATTCGAATAGCCGTGTCCACGGAAAAGGACTTCTGGGTTGCTTACATCAGTTCATAGACAAGTGAAAGTGGATACTCTAAAATACGCAAGATAAGCGTGAGTGCTATGGATGGCGTTCTCGTAGGGAGACGGGAGCGGATCCATAGTGGTGTATTGATATGGTGAATATGTGGACTCGTGTGCGCCACCTCAAAAGAGTTACTTGCAGTCGTAGTTCAGGTTAGCCACCGAGTCAAAGCTGGCTTGCTGCAGTTAAACCCCACCATCCCTTTGTTGATAATGATGCATATGTAGTTAGTTCTAATGTAAGTCTTGCTGGGTACATTTGTACTCACGTTTGCCTATTTTATGTTTTTGCAGAGAGACTTCGGTCTCACTAGTAGTTTCGCGTGGACTTTGACGTTTAGCTTGTTACCTCAGCTACGATCTTGTGCCCCGGCAGGATCTGGTAGATAGTCAGGCTTCTCAGCCTTTTTTAGTTATAGATGTCTGTACCCAGACATGATAGCTTCCGCTTGTGCTTTGATTTGTATGCTCTGAATGTTGGGTCATGAGACCCCTGTTTGTAATATCTCGCTCCTCGGAGCCTATTGAATAAATACTTGAGTCGTAGAGTCATGTTGTGATGCCATGTTGTGTTTGCACATATCGAGCATATTGTGTGTATGTTATTGAAATGCTTGGTATGTGTGGGATCTGACTATCTAGTTGTTTATCCTTAGTAGCCTCTCTTACCGGGAAATGTCTCCTAGTGTTTCCACCGAGCCATGGTAGCTTGCTACTGCTCCGGAACACTTAGGCTAGCCGGCATGTGTCCTTCTTCGTTCCTGTGTCTGTCCCTTCGGGGAAATGTCACGCGATGAATACCGGAGTCCTGTTAGCCTGCTACAGCCCGGTTCATCGGAGTCCTGCTAGCCCAGTGCTACAGCCTGGATTCACTCGCTGATGACCGACACGTTCGATGCTGGGTCATGGATGCCTGTCCCTGTAAGTCTGTGCCACTTTGGGTTTACGACTAGCCATGTCAGCCCGGGCTCCTTATCATATGGATGCTAGCGACACTGTCATATACGTGTGCCAAAAGGCGCAAACGGTCCCGGGCTAAGGTAAGGCGACACCCGTGGGAATACCGTGCGTGAGGCCGCAAAGTGATATGAGGTGTTACATGCTAGATCGATGTGGCATTGAGTCGGGGTCCTGACAGCGTTGGTATCAGAGCTTGACTGCCTGTAGGATTACCAAGCCAAACTGGTCGAAGTTGAGTCTAGATATTCTTTAGTTATGTAAGGGAATTGATTGTGGGATGGAACGTAAGGCTCTTTTTACTCCTTATACCTCATGGCCTTCTGATCTGAGTCATCATCTTCTCTTCTACGGGGATTAAGAACTAGGCTATCTCTTCTTTCTATTAGGATCACGTGTTACTAATCAGTGGACTTATAAGATTGTTGGATTTAAGTCTCAGTTCAGTTCCTACTACTTCCGTATGTTAATTGTTGATCTCGAAACCTTGATATTGTGCTTCTGAGTGGTTATGCCACCATTTTTGTGAATGTCTCAAATCTTTTCTGAGCATTTACAGCCGTTATGCTGTCCGAGTCATCCCAGGTTTCTAAGTAGTCTGATGCAATTGCAAATCCTTTCTTCCCGTTTCAATGTTCCCATGGCCCAGATTAACCACACTAATTAGTGAGTTGAGGTACTTCGTTACCTTGACATATATGTTGGAGATATTATTATGACCCTAGGTGTCTTAGGGGATCATCTAGTAATTTAGCCATGATTTGTGTTCCCAGTGTGATGATTCTGGCCATCATTCTCGAAAGCATCCCGTGATGCTACTTAGTAATAGGTATTCTGTTCCTGGGTTCTTGAACCCGAGATTCACTCTACCTACTTCATGTTGATAGTAATTGCTAGTGCCTTTAGGATATTAGTAACCTTTGCGATAGTCCTTGAAGTCCGTGGTATCTTCTTCTTCCAAATACCATGAACTACCTATGGCAGAAGTTCCTCGTTGAACTGAAATATCACAGCAGGATTATTCTTGATGAGTTCTCCATTATATATTGTGGCTCTGCCAGTTCTACCTTTCTGCATGGGTTATCCGGAAGAAATATGTTGAACTTCGTTCGACATGCTAATCCATGCATCCACAACTCAGAAAATTATATGTTCCTTTGAGTTGTCCCTCTTTAGTTGTCTACTGACCTTCGTCTATCAATTGATATCAAGGGTATGCATGCATTCGTTTATCGATGCCTATTACCCTTGTGGTCCGTCAAGCCATTCTGTCCTGAATGACTTGGAGAAACAAACTCCAGTAGCTCATCCATATCTAGGATTGGGTCAAAGTAGTTGTATTCCGCAGATCAAATGCCAATCCAGCTTTTGGTTCTGTTCTACCTTGGAGTATTACCCCCCTTATGTCAGAATTGTCATGAGAACTGCACCAACTCTCATGAATTTTGACGTAGTGATACTTCTCACCATCATTAGTCATTCCTCGGCCCTCGTGTTGATGCAACCGGAATACCGACAAATGAATTGTGATGTGTGAAATCAATACTCCCAGCAACCTCGTTGCTTGGTAGTTAAAGGGTAATAATTTCATTCTTAGCGTGTTGGTTTTTGAATCATCCTTCTAAGACTGATCGTGCTACCTAGTCCTTATTTCGGTGCACCCTTCGATTGATGAGTTAGGATCTTGTCAAGTCCTCACTCATTTGATCATATCGTCTTGCCCTCAAAAGCGAGATTGTTCTCGAGCTTAGTAACATACCGGTGGTTCGTGATTTTCCGAATATCTTCTCGGAAGTATTACCAGGTTGTTCCCTGACTGTTATGTTGAGCTCGTGATCAAGTTGGTTTCTTGTGAACCACCTTCTCTCCAAGAATCGGTGTTAGATATCCCTGAGCTAGTTGGTTAAGCTAGACAACAACTTGGAGAGTTGGAAGATAAAAGCTTGCCTGACTTAGTTCGTTCCAAAGGGATATTCTTGTGTAGTGTGTGTTGAAGAAAGATGATATCTTCATCGATTGGTCCTTGTGATCAGTTGCTGGACCTATTGTCTTATCAATCCTTTGATTTGAGTATGGGCTATCGTCAAATCAAATCAGTACCAACGATGCTCGTAATGTTGTCTTATTCGTGGTTGATCCCTCGAGCATACACCATTACATCTTTGGTCTGACCAATGCTATCACCGTGTTCACTTAACTATGGAATTCCTTTTAAAAGGAAACCTAGATGAATTGTTGTTGAGCCCATTGACAACATCCTTATCTCCTCCATGATTTTGTTGAACATTAAGCTAGTGTTGGAAACTTTTGAAAGCATTTGTTCATGCTAGCTCATGAAGCATATGTTTGGATAAAGGTAGTGACTTCCTTTAATTCATGTGCATCTGATGCAAGTTGCCGCCGTGGATTCGAGAAAGTCAATGTTGTTTCCTTTGGAATCATCCCAAATCAGTCATGCACACGTGCGAAGAATTCTGTGGTTTGAAGACTTGCAACCTTCAATCTATATGTACCCCTAGCACACCAAGCCACTGATTGATTTGTTCAAGGAGAAGGAGTTCCTTCATAAGAGCTAATCCGGACTTATGTAAGGACTTCGATACCCTCGTTGATGGTTCCCCCTCCTGAACTCGGTAGTGTTTTATTATAAGACTACTTTGTGGTCATGCTTGTCTTGGACAACGTGTTCACATGTTTGTAGCAGAACTAGCTCATGTTTTGGAGCTTGCTATCGTAGTTCATCTCCCGAGAATCCCGCAACGTCATCTCATCGATTTGTGTTGCAAACTTCCGTTTTTCTTCCTAGACTCGATGAGTCTGGAATATCCTGACACCAACCAGATCTGAATCTCAGGCAGATATGATGGTTTGGAACATTTTCCAAGAACTATAATATCGATCCTTGGAAACCGGTAAAGTGGATGTCGTGGCCAACACACCTAGCCGGAAGACCTGTTATTATAATATCTTGATTGAGGAAGTTGGCCACCTCCCCATAAGGATTTCGTAGGATTTACCTCCCTAGTTGCTCCTTATGGATTCTTGTGCTCCCGAAGTCCGACCTTTACTTGATGTTCTAGATATCAAACCATATCTATGAATGGGTTACACTAGCACATCAAGAAGAACATTAGAAGCGGAGTGCTAAATGTCTCTCGGTCGATCATCCAGATTTTATTTCCTTGGCCTCGCTAAGATGAAATCTGAGAAGTGTTATCTTCCTTTGCATCTGCATCATCCATCATCATTCATCGTGGTAGCAAGTTGTGTTGCCAGGATCCTTGACACGGATATTGGTAAAACCTTGATGAATGTGGAAATGCTCAAGTTCTTGAGAGCACGCACAAGCGCTACGTGTTATCATCGGCACTAACTGGGTTTGCTCTCAGTTTCCTCGGCAATGCTATGACCTATTCAAACAGTGAATTCACTCTCTATTGTTGGGTTCTTCCCCAGTTACCAGAATCATTCCCAGCATTTGCATTCTGTTCCCAGCTTGCACCGCCATTGTGCCATTCTACCATGGGTCTCTTCCATTTCCGGTGATAAGCAAATTCATCCATTACGTTGTCCTCAACAAGGTAATCCACATCATCCAAGTCCGAGTATGCCATTCTATCGACCCCCTCCAAACGATCGCTTGAGAATTGCCTTAGGCTGGTATAAAGGTTTTCAATGATCTCTGAATCAAAGGTAATTCTTTTTGCCACTTAAGGGGATATATCTACGAGTCACCTTCCCTAAGGTGCATCGTTATGGTATCATGGCAATTCAACTCCTCGCTACGTTGACAACCGATTACCACCTTAAGTGTGGAATCATTGTCTACCTAGTGAACCTTCGTCATCTGTTCCACTCCATTCCTCTAGAGGTGTGCTTCGTCTCTCAGCTCGAGAGATGTTGCTATGTCCCATTCCGTGAGTTAATCCTGAGTTGTTTGTTCTTTGAGAAGATTAATTCTTCTAGAGTTTTCCTTCCCTTTTCTTGTCATGTTAGTTGGAGTTCTCAGAGCAAGACTTCGAGAAAATGATGGTGATCGAATCAACGTTCCTATGAAGTGCAACCTGGATCGTGGAGATTGTACTAGTCGCGTTCCCCCTTCACCCTACCCTACGCTTGAATCTCGGGACGAGATTTTTGTTTAGTGGGGGTGAGTTGTCACATCCCTGGTCCTGTTATGCACTAGGCTAGACCTCATGTGAGCATCGTGTTTTAATTCAAATGAAATTTGAATTGAGGAATTTTCAAAGCCTCAGAAACCTTCTAAAAATGATCAACATTAAAATCTCCTCAAAGAAGTCCAAGAAAATGTTCCTCTTAGTCTCTGAAAATATTGCAAAGAGGTAAAACTCAAAACAATATTTTTGGTATCTTAGAGTTAATTATTTTGGGCCTTTGAATTAAATAAATAGCTATTTGCATTGGATATATATTTGATATATAAATAATATATGTCCAATAATTACTGGAACATTTTATGTGGTTTGGTATATTTTAACTCTAGCCACATAACTATTTGCAGGATTTTATAAAATGATTTAGTATTTTACTAAACTAAAACAACACAGAACAAAATAGATAAATAAAAACAGAAATAGAAAGAGAGAGAAGGACTACCTGGCGCTCACCTGGTAGCCCACCTGGCCCAGCAGCACGGCCCAGCCCATCTCCACTTCCCCTCCTGTCGTCTTCCTCTTGCCAGTGGGAGCAGCTGCGTGCTCGCGCGCGCGCGGCCGAGGAGGCCAGCTCCTCCCTGCCTGGCTGCCTCCTCCCCCGGGACGTCTCCCGCAGCGCCACGCCACCCCCTGTACCCCTCTCACTCCCTCCCGTGCTTCTTCCCCCCCCCCTCCTCTGCTCTCTGCCGCGCCACACCCGAGCGCACCCGACGCCGCCGTTCGCTGCCACCACGGCCACCGGCCACCCCACGCCTCACCGACGCGCCCAGAAACTCTGCCACTTCGTCCTCTACCTCCTCAACGAGCCACGAGGCCCCGGACGTGCCGCAACACCGCCCTCGATGTCTTATTCAACCTCGGGACCGCCGGCCATCTTCGTCAAATTCGTCGGCTCCGGACCGTCCCCGACCTCGCCGAGCGTCCCCTCGTCATCGCCGTGAGCCACTGACCTTCTCCCCTAACTCAGCATGCTCTCCTCCGTGCCGTAGCGCCGTTCCCCACGAGCACCGAAGCCACCGTCCGCCATTGCTGCTGCACGCATAGCCTCCGTGCTTCCCTGGCCTCACTGTGCTGCTCTTAGTGCTCCCCATGTCTAGCAGGTGCTGCCCAGCCTCTCCATTTGCTCACTGATGCACCGTAGTGACGCGCCCGAGCACCACCGAACACCATCGCCGCCAAAGCTCGTCGCCGGCATGAGTTCCGGCGACCCCACGACCTCCCACTTGGTCCTCTGGATGCGCGAGAGCAAGGGCCATCCCCTGGTGCCCTCAGCGCGCCAAGCTGACGTCTCTAGCATAAGTCCGGCGTGCCCCCGCCGTGTCCTGTGGTCGCCGCCGGCTGGTCTCCGGTGGCTGACGTGGCACCATTAGTTTAGGTGCTAATCGCGTTTAGTCAGTGTTGCGTGTCGATGACATATGGGCCCCATGCCCTTATCTAACCACGGTTTAACCCTGTTTAGTTTAAGTTAACCACAGTGGCCCCACGCGTCGGAGTTGACCTAGCTGATGTGGCCGTTGACCGGTCCCACCTGTCAGTGAGTGAAACAGCCCTGTGTCACTGACGTGTGGCCCCCACATGTCAGGTTTGACCAGCAGCAGCGTCTGTTGACCTGCTGACGTCACGGTGACGCACTGCTGACGCAATAAATGTTTCTGGAATTTAGATAATTCTTAAATGATTTATTATTTTCAGGAAATGTCCTAAACTTCTAAAAATCATAGAAAATTAACCGTAACTCCAAATTAAATAATTTATATATGAAAAATTATCAAAAAAATTCAAGGAATCCATCTGTATCATTTTCATGCATGTTAGAACAGCTTATTGCTGCTGTATAGCACAAATCAATTAAATGGCATTTGAATAATCACATATGGAGTTTGAATTTGAATCTTGTATTCAAACCAACTTCATTTAATCTGTTGCTAGTTGCATTAGCTCAAAACACATTCATATTGCCATGTCATAGCATGCATCATTTTGTGCATTGCATTGATTGTGTTCTTCTTTGTTGCCGGTATCTGTTCCCTCCCGGTAGACGATGTTCCAACGTTGTGATCGTTGACACTGATGAAGACTCAATGTTATCTTCAGAAGTGCCACGCAAGCAAAAACCCCTTGTTCATTCCGATAAAATCCCACTCTCTCGCTCCTGCTCTCTTTTACTGCATTAGGACAACACCGATTCATCTGTTACTTGCTGCGGTAGCTGAACCCCTTTATCCTTTGCATGACCTGTCATTGCCACAGTAAATAGATGAAACCCACTAGCATGAGTAGGAGTTGTTTGAGCCCTGTTGTGCCTACTCATTCATGCTTGTTTGTCATGCCTGCTACTGCTTAGAGTTGAGTCAGGTCTGATTCATCGGGGATGAATCAGAGGTGTGTGAACATGTCCTACTGTTAAGAGCTAAGTGTGTGAACACGATTTGGTAAAGGTAGCGGTGAGAGGCCATGTAGGAGTACATGGTGGGTTGTCTCATTGCAGCCGTCCTCAGGAACTGAGTTCTGTGTTTGTGATCCATGATTCAGCTACTACCATGCATTGGGCCCGAAACCAATGGACCCTCTCGGCTTCTTAATCACCCTTGTCCTCTGTCCAGGAGTTGCAAGTAGTTTCTGGTGTTTGTAGTATGCTGGAGGCCGTGCGCAGCGCTGACCGGAGGGGTGGGCTGTGATGCGGTAGGCACGTGGCCGGGTAAACCGGGCGCCCGTTTGGTGTCACGGAACCCTGTTCACATCGTTTGGGGCTGTGAGCGAAACTCCGGCCGGATCTCCTCATGGATGGAACCCGAATAGGTGATAAACCTGGACTAGAGACTTGAGTGTTTAGGCAGGCCGTGGCCGACACCCACGTCGGGCTTCCGCTTGAAGGTTGCCGAGTACATGTCGTGTAAACGGCGGTAAGTGGTGAGAGCGTGTGTGAAGAAGTACACCCCTGCAGGGTTAATATGATCTATTCGAATAGCCGTGTCCACGGAAAAGGACTTCTGGGTTGCTTATATCAGTTCATAGACAAGTGAAAGTGGATACTCTAAAATACGCAAGATAAGCGTGAGTGCTATGGATGGCGTTCTCGTAGGGAGATGGGAGCGGATCCATAGTGGTGTATTGATATGGTGAATATGTGGACTCGTGTGCGCCACCTCAAAAGAGTTACTTGCAGTCGTAGTTCAGGTTAGCCACCGAGTCAAAGCTGGCTTGCTGCAGTTAAACCCCACCATCCCTTTGTTGATAATGATGCATATGTAGTTAGTTCTGATGTAAGTCTTGCTGGGTACATTTGTACTCACGTTTGCCTATTTTATGTTTTTGCAGAGAGACTTCGGTCTCACTAGTAGTTTCGCGTGGACTTCGACGTTTAGCTTGTTACCTCAGCTATGATCTTGTGCCCCGGCAGGATCTGGTAGATAGTCAGGCTTCTCAGCCTTTTTCAGTTATAGATGTCTGTACCCAGACATGATAGCTTCCACTTGTGCTTTGATTTGTATGCTCTGAATGTTGGGTCATGAGACCCCTGTTTGTAATATCTCGCTCCTCGGAGCCTATTGAATAAATACTTGAGTCGTAGAGTCATGTTGTGATGCCATGTTGTGTTTGCACATATCGAGCATATTGTGTGTATGTTATTGAAATGCTTGGTATGTGTGGGATCTGACTATCTAGTTGTTTATCCTTAGTAGCCTCTCTTACCGGGAAATGTCTCCTAGTGTTTCCACCGAGCCATGGTAGCTTGCTACTGCTCCGGAACACTTAGGCTGGCCGGCATGTGTCCTTCTTCGTTCCTGTGTCTGTCCCTTCGGGGAAATGTCACGCGATGAATACCGGAGTCCTGTTAGCCTGCTACAGCCCGGTTCACCGGAGTCCTGCTAGCCCAGTGCTATAGCCTGGATTCACTCGCTGATGACCGACACGTTCGATGCTGGGTCATGGATGCCTGTCCCTGTAAGTCTGTGCCACTTTGGGTTTACGACTAGCCATGTCAGCCCGGGCTCCTTATCATATGGATGCTAGCGACACTATCATATACGTGTGCCAAAAGGCGCAAACGGTCCCGGGCTAAGGTAAGGCGACACCCGTGGGAATACCGTGCGTGAGGCCGCAAAGTGATATGAGGTGTTACATGCTAGATCGATGTGGCATTGAGTCGGGGTCCTGACACCTATTTATCTCCGCTTAATGCAAACATTGTAAACATACGCTTAAACGTATTATTCATCAATGGGAGACCATATATAGCGTCAACTTATTATTCTTATTTGAGCATTTTTTTACAAATGTCTATTTGATTTTGCATCCATACACTTTGGTACGCTTAGTTTGCCAGGGGCTTCTTATGACGCCCCATAATACAGCAAGACAAGTCCGAACACTTTCAACAGTGCGGCACCCCGAACTTATAGCATTATATGCATCAGCTCCGAATCATGTCTTGGGTCTACAGTTGGGATAGCCCGGCTCCCTTGTTTTGGTGCCTTACATTCTGTTAATTCAGCTAAGGTAGCGCAGGGAGAACTACTGCGATTGTGCCCTGGTTCTTCCAGACGAGCACCTCAGTAGAGAAAGCACAAAACTGACCGGCATGATGTGGCGAGAGCTGGTCACTGTTCGAGAGGTCTTAAAATCCTTAAAGATTTTTCCGCTTTAGGCGATAATTCGGCTTTGTCCGATATAGGCGTGTATAGCGCCCCAATTCGGCCTTTCGGATTCTAGGGGATTCGCCGAAATTTAAAATTGTAGACTTCTATGGCTAAGTGAAGGTTATAAAGTCGTATAGTCCAATTGCCTTGTTTGCTGCCCTGGACACCTCCTTAAGGGACCAAACATTTGGATAAAGAGTGTCCGGGTTTTCCACGAACACCCCAGTACTAGTTACACGGGGGCGGAAGCCGACGACTGGCCTACTTTCAGAATTTGATAAACAGCCACACAGAAGGTAATATTTTAAATAACAAAAGTGCTACATAGCGCAAGTAACCTCGTCTTTAAATTACAACCATGACAGAGGTGAATTCATTCAAAAATTATGTCTTTGGTACATTCATCGGCCACGAGGCAAGCACCCTTCATAACGCCATCATAATACTTCTCGGGAACGCGATGCGGCTTGCCCTCTGGCGGCCCGTCCTTCACCAGCTTCTCTGCATCCAGCTTGCCCCAATGCACCTTCGCACGGGAAAGGGCCCGGCGGGCACCCTCAATGCAAACAGATCACTTGATGACTTCCAGACGCAGACAGGCATTCACCATCCGCTTGATCAGGCCGAAGTAGCTGGTGGGCAGGGTCTCACCAAGCCACATCCGGACTATGACATCCTTCATAGCCACTTCGGCCGCCTTGTGGAGTTCGACCAACTGCTTCAGTTGGTCACTCAGAGGCGTTGAATGTTCAGCCCTAGCATACTGGGACCAGAACAGCTTCTCCGTTGAGCTCCCCTCCTGAGCACGGTAGAACTCCGCGGCATCCGATACACTGCGTGGCAGATCTGCGAATGCCCCTGGAGAGCTCCGGCCTCGGGTAAGTAAAAGAAACGCCTCCTCCACATGTTTGATTTGCATAAAAAATTTCTTACCCGCCGCTATCTTTTTGGCCTCCTGGATCTCCTATTGTGCCCTCTCGGCTTCGGCCTTGGTGTCTTTTATATTTGTAAGGGCCTTTACAATCTCGGCCTCTTTTGCTTTAAGCTCATGCTCCGCGGACTCGAGCTTCTTGCCGAGCTCCTGGAGCTCTTCTTGTACTTCGCCCACTCAGGCTTCTTGCTTTTCGCGCTCGTTGTGTTCCAAGGCCGCTTTGTGTTCGGCCTCGGACAGCGCCTTATTGAGAGACGCCACTTCCGTGGTGGCCTCTGCTACCAAATCACGACGCTTCGTCGTTAGCATAATCAAATTTTATTTATACTTTACTATATGAGAGAGGGGAATCATTCACCTTTGCTCTCCTCGAGCTGCCTCCTCGTGAGGCCGAGCTCTCCCTGCGCCCTCTCCAAGTCTAGCTTTAGGCTGGCGATTTCGGCCGTACGGGCGGCAGCGGCCAGCAGCACAGCATGTTTATTCACATTCAAACTTACTATTAGACTCCTGCGGATTATAATGACCCTCCATTTGGTTTTTCCTTCCAAACACCAAACAGAGTATCAGGGGCTACTACCTATCAGGTGGTAATTTCACACATTTTTACTACTTACCTCAAAGCCTGTTAGTAGGCTGGTGCAGGCTTTGGTTAGTCTGCTCTTGGCGGACGAAACCTTCTGAATCACCACACTCATTAGAGTATGGTGCTCTTCATCTATGGAAGCGCCTCCAAGCGCTTCTAGCAGACAATCCGGCACCTCGGGCGCAACGGAAGTCCTCGATACAGACGGCCCTCCCTCCTAATGAGGGGTTGCCCGCCAGAATCCGGAACCACTAAAGGCTCTGGGACAGTGTTCGACTGAGAGTCCGGCTTACTTCGGCTCTCACCAACACGATCCGTGGGGATCTTGAACCCCGCGAGTCCGACGTCTGGGACGCCGCCTTGACGCGCCTCCAGGGCCACCTCCCCCATCTCTGGGAGCCTTTGGGACAACACCTCCGTGTCATCCGCAGGCCGAGGAGAAGTGGCCGTCGGGAGTGAGTTCATTACTGACTCACTCAAGGACCCATCCGAAGATGACACCTCAGGATGGGCCCTGGCCGGACTGCATACAAGTTCGGCATTATAACAAAACTATGAAGCAAAATTATGATGGAGTGTGGATACTTACGATCGCACTAGGGGCTTCTTCCTAGGCAGCCACCCTTCCTCGCTATCGGCGGCGGTGGCGGAGTAGTCCGGAAGGGACGCCTTTCCCTTCTTGGACATCCCAGTCTCCCCCACCGGGGCGGCCTTCCTCTTTTTCTCCCCCCCCCCCCCCCTAGTACGGGGAGGTGGAGTTTCTTCTTGTTTTCCCCCACTTCTGCGGGAGGAATCTGCCTCGTCGTCATCAGACGGCAAGGGTATGACGGCCTTGCGACGGGGGCCTCTCCTGGTCCCTTGGTCCGCCATCTCAGGCCCCCCCATCCTTTCTGGATGGGGCGGCCTCTTCTTCTTCTTCTTCTTCTTCTTCTTCTTCTTCTTCCCCATCGGGGGAAGAGTGCGCCTCATCGTCTTCAGACGAGGCTTGCGCAACCTTACGCCGGAGACCCTTTCAGGTCCCTGGGGCCTTCTTATCGGCCTTCTTCTTCGGCCCCTTATAGGGCACCGGGACCAGCATCTTTGTCAGAAGATCATTAGCTGGGCTTTCTGGCAGCGGAACCAGACAATCAATTCGCTCCGCTGTCTCCACATACTCCTGAACAAATATACACAATCACTTAAGGATTCCCCATGAATACATTGGGAAGAACCGAACCCGGTGGCAGCCTGAGAACTCACCTGGGTAGGGTGCCATGCGGCATGGAGCCCATGGTCCTCGGATATGAGAGGAGGTACTTTGGTGGCCTTGAACAATGCCTTCCACGCGTTCTTGTGCTTCATGCCGTAGAGCCTCTGGAGCGTCTGGTGTTCGGTCGGGACGAACTCCCACAGATTGAATGCCCGCCTTTGGCACGGCAGAATCCGGCGAACGAGCATGACTTGGATCACGTTGACAAGCTTGATGTTCTTGTCCTTCATGCCCTTGATGCATTTTGTGAGTCCGGTCAGCTTTGTAGATTCGCCCCATAGCAGTCCCTTATGTTCCCAGGAGGTGAGCCGCATAGGGGTTCCAGATCGGAACTCGGGGGCCGCCGCCCAGTTGGTGTCGCGTGGCTCGGTGATGTAGAACCACCCGATTGCCACCCCTTCACGGTTTCCGCAAAGGAGTCGTCAAGCCAGGTGACATTAGGCATTTTGCCCACCATGGCTCTTCCGCACTCCGCTTGCTGGCTGCTCACGATCTTCGGCTTCACGCAGAAGGTTTGGAGCCACAAGCCAAAATGAGGCTTGATGCGGAGGAAAGCCTCACACACGACGATGAACACCGAGATGTTGAGGACAAAATTCGGGGCCAGATCATGGAAATCTATCCCGTAGTAGAACATGAGCCCGCGGATGAAGGGGTGGAGTGGAAACCCCAGTCCACGGACGAAGTGGGCAAGGAACACGACCCTCTCGTGGCGCCCTGGAGTAGAACATGGCCTGCCTGCCGTCTGGTAGCCGGTGCGCTATGTCTGCGGCCAAGTATCTGGCCGCCCGAAGACTTGCGATGTTCTTCTCCTTCACGGTGGAAGCCACCCATTTGCCTCCTGCTCCGGACATGTTTAGCTGTGCGGAGGAGACTTGGACTAGGGCGCTGGAGCTCGAGGAGGCAAGAGTGGGCAGAGGAGGAAGAAGGCGTGGGTAAGAATGGGGAACTCTTATCCCTTTATAAAGGCGACGAAAGCGGTGTGCCTCACCACTAGCCTATTGAGAGTAGCTTACTTCCCGGGCGCCACGATTGATGGCGCGGGGAGATTACCCATACCCGTATTGATGAGAATCCCGTGATAAGGGGACATGATCTCTGCTTTGACAAGACGTGTCAGGGAAACTGCCTCGCAATACGCGCTCTAGCTGGTTGTGAGAAGAAAAACGGTTCGAATAATGACCCAACCATAAGAACAGGTCACGTCATTTAAAAAGTTGTCAGCTGAAGTATCATTCTCTCTATGGTGGTATGCGAAGATCCTTTTGTAGATCCGGACACGGCCTACGTGTTCGATAATAACCTTGGAGTATTCGGAAGGAGGAACCCGCCTTGCAATGCCGAAGACAAGACTGCGCGCCGGACTCATCGTCATTGAAGCCTGGTTCAGGGGCTACTTAGGGAGTCCTGGATTAGGGGGTATCCGGACAGCCGGACTATATACATCGTCTGGACTATAGAAGCGTCAGGATACAAGACTCAAGACTTCAGCTCGTGTCCGGATGGGACTCTCCTTTGCGTGGAAGACAAGCTTGGCAATCCGGATATTATGTTTCCTTCCTTGTAACCGACTCCATGTAAACCCTAGCTCTCCGGTGTCTATATAAACCGGAGAGGATGGTCCTTAGAAGGCCGATCACAATTACAATAATACCATCATAGGCTAGCTCTTAGGGTTTAGCCTCTACGATCTCGTGGTAGATCTACTCTTGTACTACTCATATCTTCAATATAAATCAAGCAGGAAGTAGGGTTTTACCTCCATAGAGAGGGCACGAACCTGGGTAAACATTGTGTCCTTTGCTTCCTGTTACCATCAGCCTAAGACGCACAGATCGGGACCCCCTACACGAGATCCGCCGATTTTGACACCGACACTGGGGTTGTACTATTCTTCGCCACCAAGGTCGCCACGTATCACGTTAGGGATGTACCTATATCGAGTGTTCATGCACGTCGAAGAAGTGGTCAATCCATCAATCGAAGTCCTGCCGCCGCCGCTGGTGCCAGGGTCCATCAATGACATCCATTATAGGAGTCAACGTTAGACTTTCCCCGTGTTGCTCAGAACGATGGATGGAACAGGGCCTACTCTATCACACGGCGGAGGCCACTGCTTCTTTGGGAGAAGAGGCAGGGCTGGCTGCCTGGATGTGCTCTAATTTGAGGTAACAACTAAATCTTGTCAGATACTAGTTAAATTCGAGCTATGGGTGTGAAGCACTGATATGCCAGTACTTTTGATTGTGACCTGTTCTAATTTTGTACCTGAACTTTTTTTAGAAAGGGTTGTACGTCAACTTAATGTGCTAGCAGAACTTATTGTGTTGTCTGTCTGTTTTCTTTGCACAACATTCAAGATATTTCCCCGTCATTGATAAAGACGATGAACCGTTATGTACGACTTCGTTGGTTTCAACATAGCCCTTCCCGTAGAGATCCACTGCTTCCATCCTGATTATGCCGCCTGCATGAAATTTTTGTATGCAAGTTCAGTGTGCTATATGATTGTGTCAACTATATAAGTTTTTACTGAGCATTAGCAATGCATATGACTGAAAGATGTATTTACGAGCACCGACCGATGGGTCTCTCTCTCTCTCTCTCAAACACACACACACACGCGCGCGCACACGCACAAGTGGGACCCGTTGAATTATTTATTTGCTCGTGACAGCTTTTAATTAGGTTCCACTGTAATCTAACTTTTTCTTAAGTTATTAATTGAGCTCAGTGACTTCAAAAAGTTGTACAGAAGCCTTGTTTGGGCCTTTCCAGCGTCGCTGAATGTGGGCTGAGTAACCATGTTAGGTTGTACTGTACTACACAGGCCTTTTTTCAACATCAGCAATGCAACTGGTTCGACAGTTGTACACAATATCCGGGTCAACTTGTTATTCTCCGCCCCGCTGGGCTGCAAACTTTCCTAGGAGGTATGCATTAGACTTAACAAGAAAATGGACTTTAAGAAATAATAAATGGGATGTAATTATAATAACTGGGCAGTAACTATGCACCAAACACGTAATTAGTTTAAAAAATATATTATTTTTGGAATTTGAAAATTTTAATTTCAATACTTGTTACGCGCGCAATATTTCGTTGGTTCTAACGTAATTCAACTTTATTTTGAAATTATATTTAACCTGAGTAGATATTTTGAATAAAAATATTTCGGATCCCATCATAATGTGGGAATTTTTTTTGAATTCTGTTTTGGGCGGTTGTTTGAAATTATTAAACGTTGTCCTAGCTCGAAGTTGGGCTATACTTTTAACAAACTGTAAATGGGCTGTAGTAAATTCCATTAGAATTAAAAAATGGGTTGTACATTCATATAAATCACAAATGGGCTATATGTTCTCTGCCAAATCCGAGCTGTGGGCCTACTAAGTTGACGCGTACCAAGGGCTTTGTCTTTGTTCAAAAAAAACCAAGGGCTTTGTCAACTTAGTCAATATATAACGATTCTAGCTGCAGTGATCGTACGATGTCCATCCAACGGCCGTACTGCTTCTTCAACCTCTGGTCTTCTTGCTCCAGCCGCCCAAACCAGCGCTGGTCGTCCCGCATGCTCCTGCCTCCCGTGGCCGGCTGTGCTGCCGCGGAGGCCTCACCGCCCACTACTATTCCCACCGCTGGCCAGGCCCTGCGGCGACGACAGCCTCACACCGCAGCCGAACCGGTGAACCCTCGTACTCCTCTCCGCGCGGGCTTCCACTGCTGCATCTTCCCCGGCTCCCCGTCGTCCCCTTCCTAGGCCTCGCCGTCGTCCACCGCCGTGGTGCTCGGCATGGTCAACGTGGTCAAGAAACGACTTCCATCGGACGTGGACTGTACGTGGAGAGACTGACAGCTGGGTCCATGGCCGCAGCAAGGAAGTGCCTCCTTATTACGCGGAAAATAATTATTCCTCCACCTGACAGCTGGGACCGACCGAACGGGCCACTGTATTTCGCGAAAAAAAATGTTTCCCCCTGACTGCTGGGACCCACCAGCTACATCTTCGCACGCAAGGAAGTGCTTCCGGGCAAAAGAAAACAATTCGCCCCCCCTGACTGTTGGGACCCACCGGCTACATCTTCGGACGCAAGGAAGTGCGTCCGGGCAAAAAAATGATTCGCCCTCCTGACTGTTGGGACCCACCAGCTACATCTTCGCATG
>NC_041393.1:587885671-587897463 GCF_002162155.2 Triticum dicoccoides
TCGCCCCCCTGACTGCTGGGACCCAGAGCTACATCTTCTTACGCAAGGTAGTGCGTCCGGGCAAAAAAAACGATTCGCCCCCCTGACTGTTGGGACCCACCAGCTACATCTTCGCACGCAAGGAAGTACGTCCGAAAAAACGATTCGCCCCCCTGACTGCTAGGACCCACCAGCTACATCTTCGCACGCAAGGAAGTGCCTGACAGTCGGGACCCACCTGGTCGATGCATACGTAGCGTGTCATTCTGATCGCGAACGTGTACGTACATACTGGTGGATGTAGAGGCGCGCACGTGTTGTAGTAGAGGTGCGCTCGTGTCGTAGTAGAGGCGCGCACGTAGCATGTACACGTCCGTACAGCGGCCAGTGTGCAAGAAAGAAAATACGGCCACGTATGTGTACATACAGGCGGGGTATCGAACGCCTACTCGCGCATATATACGTACGGCCAGGGCTCGTGTATATGGCTGGGTCGGAACGGAGAAACAGCGTCATCGTCGTGTTCATGGGGAGCCAACCGGCTGGGTCGGAACGGAATGCGTGGTCATGTTCATCAGGGGGGCTTGGACGGAACAGGCGATGGGAACGAGGCCTGGCGTACTGCAGAACAGAGGAAACGGCCTTGTGTTCGACCGGCCACGTTCAAAATGGGATCCTGTTCATCGGGAGGGGTCTAGCGTACCGCAAAACGGAGGAAACGGACCTCCTACGGTCGAAATGGGGGTCCTGTTGATCGGGAGGGGTGTGGCGTACCGCAAAACGAAGGAAACAGACCTCCTACGGTCGAAAGGGGGGTCATGTTGATCGGGAGGGGTGTGGCGTACCGCAAAACGGAGGAAACGGACCTCCTACGGTCGAAACGGGGGTCCTGTTGATCGGGAGGGGTGTGGCGTACCACAAAACGGACAAAACGGACTTGTGTTGGAGCGCTACGGTCGAAACGGGGGTCCTGTTCATCGTAAGGGGTGTGGCGTACTACAAAACGGGACTCCACGGGATATTGTTCATCTCCACCGTCGACCTCCTCCAGCCTCCACGGGCTACTGTTCATCCACCGTTGACCTCCTCCAGCCTCCACCTGCGATTGTTCATCCACGGGCTCCTGTTCATCCAGCCTCCACCGCGCGCTACTCCACCGGCTACTGTTCAACCACCCCTCTCCACGGGCTCATGTTTAACCACCCCTCCATGGGCTACTGTTCATCCACCCCTCCACCATCTACTGTTCATCCAGCCCTTCACGGGGTCGTCCTGTTCATCCAGCCCTCCACACCACGGGGTCCTGTTCATTCAGAGGCAACGCCACCGCTCACTGTTCATCCAAACCCCCCCGCAACGCTCACTGTTCATCCAATCGATCGGCTTCAATTAGCAGCAGTAGTGAAGGAATCACTCGATCGAGTTCAGTTAACAGCCATCGATCGATTGCTCGGGTTCAGTAATGCGTAGCCTGCAGTGCAATCGCTTGGGTTCAGTTAGAGCCAATGCCTCGCACACACGCGCGTACGTGTACGAGAGAAACGCGCATCGCTCGGCCCCCGACCTCCCACCGTAACCGGGAACTCCCCGAAATTTTCCTCGCCCTCGCTTCTACCACGGTTTTTTCCGTCATGGATGGCTCAAAGAATGTCATGCAGCTGCGTCTCCGGCCCTCCCAGGACGAAAAGCCCATTTTCTGTCATGATTTTTTGTCATAGAAGTGGGAGCCCACCACATCTATGATGATACCGGGTTTTGTCACAATTATCGTCATAGAAGTGTCATATGTATGATAGAAAAAAATTCGTTCGGCCCAAAATGTCACGGATGTGTATTTTTTTTGTAGTGTAGGGTTATTCCATCATCCGCCGCATTCCATCTATGTCGTCTGGCCCAATCTTGCATCATGGCACAACAAAATGGTAAGTCGGACCATCCACATTGGGGAACCGGGTGTCTTGGAAAGCCGGTGCATGACTTGGCAGAGATACCTAACAGTTTTTGAAAAGATAATCAAACCGATGCGGTTGTATGCAAATATTTGTCGAATTTATCCATAACATTCTACATGATTGTACTGAGTAATAAACACTTTTTTAAAAGATATTTGCATCCCTTTGATGAAAGCAGGATAAAAATCTATAACAAACATAGGTGAAATGCTTGTAATAGTCATGTGTAACAACTTCTCCATGACGAACCAACAAGTCTATACGTGGTTCATTATTCAATATACATGAGTTATTCTCCTTTCTAACTATACATGGACTTTTTTACCATGTGGCAGCTATGAATTTTCAATACACTAGTATACACTAGTCTAACTTAAGTTGCTTACTTAATTTGATAGTATTTTCTATCATATGACATCTTAAATGTTTCTATGAATTTGGTGATTGAGATATTGAGGCAAATATATTCCCTCATGTAGTAACACAAGAGAACTGTCAAAATTAGTTTGAAACTTCTTCACCAATTTATTAGCATGATTCACAAATCATGATTTTATAGTCAACCTTTTCCACACACCTAATGTTGCTAATTAACCAACGTTTGCATATTTGTTTGATAAATCAAGGCTATATGAGCTTAATTACTTTCGCATCTTACAATTTTAAGATCTTTGGGCTTGGAACTAACATCTATCCAGGAATGTCTCTTCACTGTGAAATCCACCGTTCTACTAAAAACTTCTATTGAGCTCGTCGTCATTGGTAAAGGGAAGCATAATATGACTGGATTTGTATAGGACACATCCAAAACAAACAAAGGTCTAACAGTTTCCGCTACTTCTTGACCTAGAGTTGGTTTTTCCCTTGAAGAGGAAAGGGTGATGCAGCAAAGTAGAGATAAGTATTTCCCTCAGTTGAGAACCAATGTATAAATCCAGTAGGAGGAACACACAAGCCACCAATGGTTGCACCTACACAAACAAACAAATACTTGCACCCAACGCGATAAGGGGGTTATCAATCCCTTCACGGTTAGTTGCAAGGATGAGATCTGATAGTGATAGATATAAAATATAAATAAAAGATAAAAATAATATAAAGGTAATTTAAATATAGCAAGGTATTTTGGGGTTCTTGATTTTGTAGATCTGAAAATAATATGATAAAAGATAGACCCGGGGGCCATAGCTTTCACTAGGGGCTTCTCTCTTTAAAGAAGGTATACGGTGGGTAAACAAATTACTATTGAGCAATGTCTAGAAAAGTGCATAGTTATGACGATGTCTAAGGCAATGATCATGAATATAGGCTACACGTCCGTGACAAGTAGACCGACTCCTGCTTGGATCTACGACTGTTACTCCACACATCGACCACTATCTAGCATGCATCTAGTGTATTAAGTTAACAAGAACGGAGTAACGCCTTAAGCAAGATGACATGATGTAGAGGGATAGGTACAATCAATATGGAAAACCTCATCTTATTATCCTTAATCCCAAGAATACAAATACGTGTCATGTCCCTTTCTGTCACTGGGAATAAGCACCTCAAGATTGAAACCATTACAAAGCACCTCTCCCATGACAAGAAAAACCAACCTAGTTGGGCAAACCAAATCAATAGATCGGAGAGAAACACAAAGATATCTTAATCATGCATAAAAGAGTTCAGAGAAGACTCAAATAATATTAATAGATAATCTGATCATAAACCCACAATTCATCGGATCTCAACAAAGGTAACGCAAAAGAAGATTACATTGAATAGACCTCCAAGAACATCGAGGAGAACATTGTATTGAAGATCATAGAGAGAGAAGAAGCCATCTAGCTACTATCTATGGAGCCATAGGTTTGTGGTAAACTACTCACACATCATCAGAAGGGAAACAAGGTTGATGTAGAAGCCATCCATGGTCGAATCCCCCTCCGACAGAGTACAGAAAAAGGCCTCCAGATGGGATCCCATGAGTACAGAAACTTGCGGCGGCGGAAAAGTATTTTTGGTGTGCCATCTGGTCTATGGGGAATATTTGGGTATTTATCAAAGAAGAATTAGGGTTAGAGGATCAACGAGGGGCCCACAAGCAGGGGGTGCGCCCCCTGAGCTTGTCGTCGCCTTGTGGCCCATCTGGCCTCCTTCCGAAGCTTCCAGTGTGTGTTGTGGTCGAAGAAAAATTGTCAAAAAGTTTGGTTCCATTTGGATTCCGTTTGGTATTGATTTGTTTTGTATAGGCAAATACAAGAAAAAAACAACAATTGGCACTTGGCACTAGGTTAGCAGGTCAGTCCCAAAAAATGATATAGAATAGCATAATAATGCATATAAAACACCCAAGATGGATAATATAATAGCATGGAACAATAAAAAAAATACAAATACATTGGAGACGTATGAGGCATCCCCAACCTTGATGGCATGTTCGAGTTGCACTTTTTGACTTATACTTCATGCACGTGTGCTTGTGTGCTACGCAGGATCTGTATATATGGGTTGTTATGGCTGCCATGTAAAGCTTTGATTATTGCCGTTTCATTTCCATATCGTCTAGTTTGAAATTGTGGGTGGTGTGTTTACATATCCTTGTGTTTATGTGATTGCATGGATGTCTAATACGTCTCCAATGTATCTATAATTTTTTATTGTTCCATGCTATTATATTATCTATTTTGGATGTTTAATGGGCTTTAATATGCTCTTTTATATTATTTTTGGGACTAACCTATTAACCGGAGGCCCAGTGCCAGTTTCTATTTTTTTTGCCTATTTTAGAGTCTTTGAAGAAAAGGAATACCAAACGGAGTCCAAACGGAATGAAACCTTCGCGGTGATCTTTCTTTGACCGAAAGCAAACCAGAAGACTTGGAGTTGAAGTCAGAAACGCCACGAAGCATCCACGAGGCAGGAGGGCGTGCCCAGGGGGGTAGGCACGCCCCCACCCTCATGGGCCCCTCGTAGCTCCACCGACGTACTTCTTTCGCCTATATATACTCTTATATCCTAGAAACATCAGGGAGAGCCACGAAACCACTTTTCCACCGCCGCAACCTTCTGTACCCGTGAGATCCCATCTTGGGGCCTTTTCTGGTGATCTGTCGGAGGGGGAATCGATCACGAAGGGCTTCTACATCAACACCATTGCCTCTCCGATGAAGCGTGAGTACTTTACCATAGACCTCCGGGTCCATAGTTATGAGCTAGATGGCTTCTTCTCTTTCTATGATTCTCAGTACAAAGTTCTCCTCGATGTTCTTGGAGATCTATTTAATGTAATACCTTTTTGCGGTGTGTTTGCCGAGATCCGATGAATTGTGGATTTATGAACAAGATTATCTATGTATATTATTTGGTTCTTCTCTAAACTCTTATATGCATGATTTGATATCTTTGCAAGTCTCTTCGAATTATCGGTTTAGTTTGGCCTACTAGATTGATCTTTCTTGCAATGGGAGAAGTGCTTAGCTTTGGGTTCAATCTTGCAGTGTCCTTTCCCAGTGGCAGTAGGGGTAGCAAGGCACGTATTGTATTTTTGCCATCAAGGATAAAAGATGGGGTTTATATCATATTGCTTGAGTTTATCCCTCTACATCATGTCATCTTGTTTAATGCGTTACTCCGTTCTTATGAACTTAATACTCTAGATGCATGTTGGATAGTGGTCGATGTGTGGAGTAATAGTAGTAGATGCATAATCGTTTTGGTCTACTTGACACAGAAGTGATGCCTATATTCATGATCATTGCCTTAGATATCTTCATAATTATGCACTTTTCTATCAATTGCTCGGCAGTAATTTGTTCACCTATCGCACATGCTATCTCGAGAGAAGCCACTAGTGAAACCTATGGCCCCCGGGTCTCTTTTCTATTATATTCCATCTCTTTTCCATTATATTGCATCTCGTTTACAATTTTGCAATATTTACTTTCCAATCTATACAAAAAATACCCAAAATATTTACTTTACTATCTTTATTAGATCTCACTTTTGCGAGTGACCGTGAAGGGATTGACAATCCCTTTATCGCGTTGGTTGCAAGGTTCTTGATTGTTTGTGCAGGTAGTAGGTGACTTGTGTGCCGTCTCCTACTGGATTGATACCTTGGTTCTCAAAATTGAGGGAAATACTTACGCTACTTTGTTGCATCACCCTTTCCTCTTCAAGGGAAAAACCAACGCAAGCTCGGGAGGTAGCAAGAAGGATTTCTGGCGCCATTGCTGGGTAGATCTACGCCAAGGAAAGTCATTCAAGTACCCATCATAAACTCTTCTCCCTTGCCTTACATTATTTTCCATTCGCCTCTCATTTTCCTCTCCCCCACTTCTAAAACGATTTTCAAAAACCTTTATCTTCACTTCGCCCTCCTTACATTCGATCTTGTGTTACCATGTGCCTTATTTTTGCTTGCATCTTCGGTTCTTATGGATCCTCATCCACTTGCTAATATTTTTAAGATAACAAATTATGATGAACCAATTTCTACTGATTTGAGTGCACTAGATTATCTTTATGAGGTTTTGCTTGAAATTCGTGAATCTGAAAATTGTGATGAAGAAATTTATGAAGAGATTCATGATAGCTCCTTGAATAAAAAGCATGATTGCAATGATTTTAATATAAATTCTATTGATGTCAATTGTGCTAATAATATGCAAAACCCTAAGCTTGGGGACACTAGTTTTGCTATGTCTACTATTTGTTGCAATGATCATGATTGGGCTGATTTTTCTTATGATCTTGAAAATTTATTTAAGCCCCATGATGAATATGAGATTGATAATAATGTTTGCAACAATATTGAAAGTGTGTTTGGAAGAGTGTCAACTTTATATCCCACATATTTGGAGAATGTTCAATCTTATGAATTTTTGATAAAAGTGGGTTTGGAGAGGTCATAACATTAGTTAATGTTAATCCCACTATCTTGGAAGAGTGTCAACTTCGCATGCATGTGGATCATGTTGAAACTATTTCATGTGATAGCTATTTTTTTGAATTTGCTTAATCCCACATGTAATTATTATGAGAGAGGAAAATATGGTTGTAGAAATTTTCATGTTACTAAATTACCTCTCGTTATGTTGAGATTGCTATTGTTTCTTTCTGCTTCCTTGCATATGCTAGTTTTGCTTGCTATGATAATTTTTTTGCCTATAAGATGCCTATGCATAGGAAGTATGTTATAATTAGATGTGTTTGTCATGTGGTTCATGATGCTCTCTTTGCGCTTCAGTTCTTGTCTTTCGTGTGAGCCTCACCGAAATCTCAATGCCTAGCTAGGGGCGTTAAACGATAGCGCTTGTTGGGAAGCAACCCAATTTTATTTTTGTTATTTTATTTTTTCTACTGTTTAGTAATAAATAATTCATCTAGCTTATGTTTATATGTGGTTTTATGTTTTATTAGTGTTTGTGCCAAGTAGAACCTTTGGGAAGACTTGGGTGAAGTCTTTGCGATCTTGTTGTAAAAGACAGAAACTTTTGCACTCACGAGAATAGATTTCATGTTTAACAAAGACAGAAACGTCCATACCGTTGATGTTGTCGGAGTCAAAGTCAAGCATGTCTGTTAGGTCATCGACAGTGGCTATAAAGTGGGTGGTGGGTGGGCGACGATTTTCTTCGTCGTCCGTATCCCACTTGGGCCGGGTATAGTTCGGCCAAGAGTCTTCTGACAAAGAGAGAGACCTTAATGAATTTAGCACATCACCAAAAGGGGAGTGCTGAAAGATATCCGCAGCGGTGAACTCCATTACTGGAGCCCAATCGGACTCGATGGCCCCGGGTGCACGCGGTTCGAAACCCACGTCTGGACACAAGTCTAGGGGTCTGGTGACACTGATTCCCTTAACGGAGGAATCTGTGTTCGGCTCTACCGCCGAAGAGTATGCGGCTTCCATGGCAGGGTCCATCCACCCGTCCTCGGATGATGCGATCTGCCCCGGAATTAGGTCCGGAGCAGCTGCAGGGGCGATATCCCGAATACTGTCCGACAGCAGATTTAAGTCATGCTCGTCGTGACTGTTCAGCGCTCCTGATGCAGGCCCGAATCCGTCGAAGATTAAGTCCCCGCGGATGTCGGCCATGTAGTTCAAGTTTCCGAACCTAACCTAATGGCCAGGGGTGTAGCTGTCGATCTGCTCCAGATTGCCAAGCGAATTGGCCCGTAGTGCGAAGCCGCCCAACACGAAAATCTGTTCGGGGAGAAAAGTCTCACCCTAGACTGCGTTGTTGAAGATTGAAGGAGCCATCAAGCCTTATAGCAACGACACAGAGGAACTCTTAATGAAAGCACCAATGTCGGTGTCAAAACCTGCGGATCTCGGGTAGGGGGTCCCGAACTGTGCGTCTAAGGCTAATGGTAACAGGAGACCGGGGACACGATGTTTACCCAGGTTCGGGCCCTCTCGATGGAGGTAATACCCTACTTCCTGCTTGATTGATCTTGATGATATGAGTATTACAAGAGTTGATCTACCACGAGATCGTAGAGGCTAAACCCTAGAAGCTAGCCTATGATTATGATTGTTTTTGTCCTACAGACTAAAACCCTCCGGTTTATATAGACACCGAAGGGGGCTAGGGTTACACAGAGTCGGTTACAGAGAAGGATATCTATCATCCGGATCACCAAGCTTGCCTTCCACGCAAAGGAGAGTCCCATTCGGACACGGGACGAAGTCTTCAATCTTGTATCTTCATAGTCCAACAATCCGGCCAAAGTATATAGTCCGGCTATCCAGATACCCCCTTATCCAGGACTCCCTCACTCATTTCCAGCATTTGTTTACTTACAGCCCGTTACTGTTATTTTCTGCTTGTGGGCTAAATTCAGCCCGAGGTTACAGTCGGCCTGTTTTGTGGCCCGTTAATACATTGGGCCGTTTTCATAGCGTCATCAAATATGGCCGATTAACGACGGCCCGTTATGGTCGGCCCATGAACAGACGATTCCAACTCTAGCCCGTTTACGGCCATAATGCGGTCTGTTATTGGCCCATGTTTGGCCAACCGATCATACGGCCCGTACAAGGCCCATTGATGATACGGCCCGTAGAAGGCCCATTGTGTCTATGACACGTAGAAGGCCCATTGTTTCTACGGCCCGTAGGAGGGAAATGGTAACTACAGTAAACATGTAGCCCATGGTTATTGTGGCCTAGTTTTAAAAAAATAGGTTATTGCGGCCACTAGCAAACCGCGGAAAAAGAACTGCACTGACTACAAGCAAAGAAATAAACAAGACAATAAGGAAATAAATAAGCAAGCAACTTACGCTAGGCTATCACGGCTATTACACATATTACATCCACTAGGCATCAAAGTTCCCCACCAGTGCAAATATAGGGAACACAACAGCATATAAACGTCGTAGCAAAACAAGTCCAAAACTGAAACCACTTTAGAAGAGCTCAAGAAAAAATATCCTGGGTACCCATAATGCTGGCAAGATGCTTAGCAAGCTTATTAACTTTCTCTTGTTTGGCGCTTAAGTCCTCCAGCACTTGTTGTTGCACCAGAAAGTATGCATCTGAATTCTGCAGGGACTTCCTTAGTCCTTCGGCTTCCTGTCACATAACATCTGATCGATGTCTTTCAACTTGAAGTGGAGACTCAAGAAGCCGAACTGATTCAGGCAACGAGTTCGAAGAGCTGGTGGCAGCAGTAGTAGCCAGTAACTCGAACACTACATCAAGACAGGACTTTGGGGCTGTCTCAGTGTCTTCAATATAGTTTTTATCAGCTTTCTTGGAGACCAACAAGGATGTCTCACTATGTTGAACCTTATCTGCATTACTTCCTTTACCATTGCATAATGGGGTACTCTTCTCCAATATTTTATCCGCGTTCTAAAAGAGAAACAAACAAACACATCACAGGTTTACAATGTAGTATATGAAACTCATTTTAGTAAACCAGTTCAGTAGTAAGGTGGACAGGATAACAACATGAAACAAACATATATCTATGTAGTATGGTCACTGTATGGTCTATATCATTCTAGTTTATGTTGCCAAATCAAGATAGATACAGTTCGAATCATATCTATTTAAGACAAAGCAGCATAGACAGAATATAAGTGTGGGAAACTACACAGCAATAACAACACTTGTAATGTGCATGGCATGAGAACATAACTGTTTATTCCATTGAAACTGAAATCAACATAGAGCAAGTTACAATAGCAAACGGCCAAACATGTTGAAGAAACGGGTTTAAAACATACATGTTGCACCATTGGAGATTCAATTGCATCCTTCAAATTTGAAATTAGTTGGTATGAGTAAATACAGTGATGCAAGAGCAAAGTAGTATGAACCATAGCTACGGAACCTGACCTGAGAACAATTCTTCTTCTGCTTTAAGCGTTGAATTGGGGTTCGGAGTGGTGGTCCTCGTGCTTTGGGCACTGCAGTTGCCTTACTAACTGCTCATGTTTGGGTGCTCTATGGTGGAGACGGTGTTGTGTCAACGGGAACTGGGTGTCTATCTGTTGGGGTTGGGGTTAGAAGGGGTGTAGCTGGTTCTCTGTCCAACTAGGTAGGGGTACAATCTGCATGCATGTGGGTTATGTGTGGTGGGGCTGGTTCTTGAGCAAGTACAACCGTGGTTCTATCTGCATCGATAGGTAGCATGATCTTTTCTAAAGACCGTGTTTTTACTCCCATAGATACTTCCATCACTCCCTCCAATTGAAATGGCTTATAAACAAGAAAAGTAATTGAATGTACAGACATTGTAAGATAGACAGGTGCAATGGATAGTAGGGAAGAAAACAGGGCATGAAATAATTCACATTTATGTTGTCTAACCAAACAGAATAGCAGGACATAATTTCACATATATGATGGCTAATTAAACAGGATAGCATGACACAATTTCACATGTATGATGGCTAACTAAACAGGATAGAATGACATACTTCAAAATATGATGACTATGTAAACAGGATGACATGATATAACTGTATGATGTGTCTATTAAAGTGGTTGCCATGCCATAAATCACAAACATGCCGTGGATGGAAACATGATGGCATGATATAATTCACGGATAGAATGACATAATTTAAAATATGATGACTATGTAAATAGGATGAGATGATATAACTATATTATGTCTTTAGAAAATGGGTTGGCATGCCATAATTCAGATACATGCTGTCTATGTAAACATAATGGCATGACATAATTCAAATATATGATTTATATACTAAGGAAGTGAGCAGAGGGCAATCGCATATATGATGTGTCAACTAAGGAGATGGCATTCAATATTGTGTATATGATGTAAAAACTAAGCATTGCAATACAACATATGCATGATATGAGTAATATAACCCTGCCAAGTTTGAGCATACACCTCATGGGGATAATAGCACTGGTCATCTACCTCTGAATCCTCCTCTGAAGAGCTATCTCTAACCAGCAAGATATGTGCTTCAGCAGGTAGCATTGTCTGCTCTGAAGACCTTGTTTTCACTCTAGATTTCTCCATCACCAATTCAAATGGCTGATGCACAGGAAGAGCAGTTGAATATACAAACATTGTCGACAAAAGCAATGAGAAATACAAAAAAAGGATGGCATGATATAATTCACATATATGACGCTTGCCTAGACAGCATGGCATTGCATAATTCACATACATAATGCCTTGCAACAAGATAACATTGCATAATTCACATATATAATGTTTTGCAACAAGATGGCATTGCATAATTCACATATATGGTAATTAGACACTAAACAGGTGGCATTCACACAAAGCATGTCTAAACTAAGCAAATGACATACCAATGCAAGATACCATATGCATGATATGAGCAACATAACCCTGCCAACTTAGAGCATGCACC
>NC_041393.1:587897755-587900404 GCF_002162155.2 Triticum dicoccoides
CATATGTCTCTGAATCCTCCTCTGATGAGCTATCCGTAACCAGCAAGACATGCGCTTCGTTAGATAGCATTGTCTGCTCTGAAGACCTTGTTTCCACTCCAGATTTTTCCATGACCGTGCCGAATGGCTGATGCACAGGAAGAGTAATTGAATGTACTAAAATTGTTGACAAATTTAACACATAATAAAAAAATAATGGAATGATATAATTCACATATAAGATGACTGGCTAACCAGGGTGCCATTGCAAAATTCACATATATGATGCCTGGCTAAACAAGATGGCATTGCATGATTCACATATACGATAAAGAAACTAAACAGATGGCATTGACACAAAGCATGTCTAAACTAAGCAGATGACATCTTTAATGTATACAGTAAGCAATGCAAGGCACCATATGCATGATATTACCAACATCAGCATGCCAAGTTAGAGCGAAGACCTCATGGGGTAAATAGGAGTGGTATTCTCCTTCCGAATCCCCCTCAGAACAGTTATCTTCCTCTTGATTACGATCTGAAATGGGTGGAGGGGGTTGCCTTTGCGCCCACCATGGAACGACGTCTGCATGAAATTTTATTGTCACGCAAGGCTCGTCTCTTTTGCTTTACATGATCAGTTCCATTGTGTACAATAACTGGCATGCATAGGAATAAAACATAGTGAGATTATGTAAGGAGTGCATGCACAAATCCAGAGTGATGGTAGCAAACTGTGGATAGACCCAAAACCAATGATAGCAGGCAGATAATAGCTTTAGTTAAAAAATACAGATAATGGCTCATTTAATGTTTGTTTGCACCCAACATGAAACTCATAGTAGAAACCAGAGATTAACCAAATAGTAGACAGATAGTACTGATTGCTACCCCAATATGTACCCCACAACCATTTAAAAACTCAAGTTTCAGCATTAGTTTGGACCTGACTCGGAGTCGAATAGGTGAACACGATGATAATGTAGCATGTCATCATATTGAGCGACGCATAACGTAAGCAGACACGAAAGAGTGCAACCTCTCTTGCAGACCCGTGTAGTCCTCAAGGTCATCTGCTCAGTTGATGATGGTAATGCAGTTGTCGTGGCTGCCGGCGGTGGGGAAGAAGATCTAAGGCAGCGAAAGACAGTCTGGAGAGCGGATCCCTGCTGTGGTGAATCCTTCCGTCATTGGAGCAGCTGAGCTAGGGTGGAACACAATGCCGCAGGAGCAAGACAAACCACACAAGGTTTTCTTTGACACATATCTGTAACAGAAGTAATTGAGTAAGGGCTTGTTTCAATTTGAGGATTCTAACAATGCAAGGATAGGAAATAGACAGGAATAGGGTAGGAATGCACGTGCAAAACAGAGAATTTAAAAACACAGGATTTCTGCCAATCTGGGTGTTTGATTCACAACAATTGGAAGATCACAGGATGCAAAAAAGCATGGTGAGATTAAGTCAACCCACAAGAAAATGTATGGTTATAATGCTATTATGCTACTATCTCTTAGTCTTGTGCTTGATGAATAGGAATATGAAAAGGAGGACAAGTGGAAATTAGAATTCCTACGGTTTTTCTTTCAAGGAGACACTAAAGGAACAAATCCTACAGTTTTCCTTTGCTCCATTCCTTTGCACGAAATTCATGAAAAGTAGTACCATAGGAAACTTTCCAATTCCTATGTTTTTCATTCACTTTTCCTTTCAAGCACTGGTGATTCTTGTAGGCAGGCTTGAGCAAGGAAAATCCTACACTAAAAAAATGTTTTTGTACTACTTCTATTACTTTGGACACAGGCCACTGCCATACTAGCTCAACTCCCAGGCCCATCGACAAATGCACAGCTCAAACGCGCAGAGATAAATAATGATGGCGTTCAAGAGAGTCCATCACGGATAGCTAAGTTGCCTGGTACCTCACTGCTTGTCATATAGTAGGATAAAATAATCGTATTTCCCGTTACTACGAGTTCTCAGTGGACAATATATATAACATGTTGAGTAAAAAAGAGATGCAGCAAGTGCGCAACCTCTTTGGCGAAGCCATGTCGATCTCAGCGTGATTGGGTTGGCTCGTGAGGATGCTCTGGCTGACTTGGCTGTCGGAGGAGGGGAAGAAGATCTTAGGCGTCTGGAGATGGAGCCCGAGGTACTGCTCTATTGTGATGGAGGGTTTCGTCATTGGAGCAGCTCCGGTGAGTTATACGACGCCGAGGCTGAAGCAGGACAAGAGAGACAATGTTAACCTGAGTGGAATTCTAATAGCATCTCCAATACATGACGTAAAATAAATAACCACAAAGTGCTAGATGTAAAATACATCAGCCGCTCATCTCTGAACTTAACTGTCAAAACTGAATTTTAACTGTCGAAACTGAACTTAACTATCGAAAGTGAACTTAACTGTCGAAACTGAATTTTGCTGTCGAAACTGAATTTTGCTATCGAAACTGAACGCGCTAGCAAGGTGAGGCTACACGTCGATCGACTGACTTTTTCATCTCTGGTCAGTCGATTTTGCAGCCATTTTGGATACGAAATCAAGGGTCTGCGGTTCATCTTCAACCTCCACCCCCTGAGCCGCCAGCCACCACCGGCCAAATAGCAGCCCCCCGCCGCCCGCGGCCGGCGGTGCGCCGCCCCGCCCACCCCGAAAACAC
>NC_041393.1:587900836-587943541 GCF_002162155.2 Triticum dicoccoides
TTCGTTGAGCCCCCCTCCCTGGTACGGCTGGTTCTTCCTTCACCCCGGCGAGCCCCCCCCACCCCCTAAAAATCGACTGACCCAAAAGTTGATTCAGTCGACTGAAGTGTAGCTAAATCAGAGCAGCATCACAAGCAAGAGCAAGAGCGAGAGCAGCAGCGCGAGCAAGAGCAATAGCAAGAGCAGACCAGGCAGGGGACCGAGAGCAAGAGCAGAGCAACAGCGCGACCAAGAGCTAAAGCAGCAGCAGCTCCTACTGATGTGGACCTCGCCACTGAGGGAGCGATGCCGTGGAGGAAGTGGCTGGCGACGCCGCCGTGGATGGAGCCGCGCCGTGTCAGCTCGGGACTAAGCGTCGGCAGCACCATGAGATCGAATCAAGAAGAAAATGCGGTGATTAGTGTACAACCTCTTTGGTGGCGCCGATTAGGCCGCAACTTCATCCGAGGAAATGGTGATGATGATGCTCTTCCGGTGGTGCAGGTGAAGACGGCGGTGTGGGAATGGAGGTGGCGCGAAAGACGACGGGAACGTCAGGGCAGCTCCTTGGAGGTGGAGGACGGGGTGGCTGAACTGGCGGGACGACGAGATCGACGATGGATCCTCATCCGGTATGGTGGATGAGGGACGTCGAGGTGTTGTTGTGGACAATGTCGTCGGGGAAGAGGCTCCGGCTGGGTGGCGGACGGAGCAGGGTGTGGGTCTTCGTCGCGGGTTTTCGCGGTCTCAGTGTACGAATGGGTGGGCAGATGGGATGGCAGTGGGGAACCATGGCTTAGGGACGTGCTTGTCCGAAATGTGGGGTAAGTTACGAAAGTACCCCCACCGACTTGAGGCGGTTCTTTTGGTTCAGGGCTACCATGGGCATTTCACGTGTCGGGATTTCATAAGAGGTGGGAGTTTTCGCGCGGTTGTAATTTCGGAATAGCAAGGCGCGGGTTGAGATGGAGGGAGTTGTCGGAGCACAACAAGACAAAGATATATCTTAAATATTTTGGGCTAACAAGTCGTGGATTGAAGGGGCGGGAGTTTCGCAGCACGATAGACAGAGACACTAGCTTGAATTTTCGGCATAACAAGGCGCAGCTTGAAATTTCAGAAGAACAAGCTTAACGTGTACCCAAAAAAAGACAATTTGCACCTCAACACGCACAACACACACACAAACACCATTTAGACTAGAGTAAGGTACACGTGCATTGCACGCATGAGATTTGGCAACCAAATTATGAATAAATACCACATTATAGCATGTAAGCTTTGAGTCATATATGCGTGATGTAGATGTTCATAATTCTTATAGTTCATTTCATTCAAAATCATCAAGTTTTTATAAGAAAGCTAATCTATTTTAAGATTCATGGAATTGTGCGTTGTAAGACATAAAGTAAAAAACAAATAATGTCAAATCATGTAGAAAAACATTTGGGCAATTCTGATACGGAAGATTCTAGAACAAAGAAGAAGTGTTTGTGTTTTGATGTTTGTGCATTATGCTTAAATTCAACCATGGAGTCTTCTAGATTATACATGTGGCGAAATCTGGTGGAATCTAGATGATATCCAATGGCCAGTAGTGCTCAAATTTGCCATCTTTGGACCATCGGATTCGCCTCATCCAACAACCATCTTTCAAAGTTAAAGTTACCCGCACACAATATAAAAAATATAAAATATAATATATATAGGGGTATAGATATAGATATGTGATGCGAAAGCCACCCATCATCTCCAATTAGAATAGTGTGTCCATGCACGGATGCGACGTGGCCAAATGATGTCTGCCATCGGTATCTCAAATTCAAATTAGTCTGACCTTGTTCAATGTGTATACATTACAACATGCTCGTTTCCAAACCACACCACGCAGATCTCCGTTATATTCATGCATGCATGGGTTTCAAACATCAGGATCTCTTATTCAAATATTTGAATTCAACTTTACATTGATTATGACCTCACCTAGTCTTTTACACCCACACAGTCTTCTTCTCTTTTTAATTTTACCACTAACTTTCTCTTGTGCATCCATGCACACACACTACCAGTCGCCATTATCCATCGCACACATGCAATCTTTTTCTTCAGGTCGGTCTCCCATGAAGGCACACACCCACACACATCCCCCTCTCCATCATATCGGGCATTCTTTATCTCTCACGCGTGCATGCGCAACAATCAATGTTCCTCTATGTATGTGTGCATATAGCTAGGTCTTTCATAGTTTTACGCACAAACCAATCAATCGATATATCCAGTGAGGTCTCACCCTCTTTCCTACGTCCACATTGATCAATCTATACCTCTCTATATAGGATTAACATATATATCTAATACACCCACATTAATTATATATCCAACGTCCCCCTCTCATCATCCATGCCTTCCGCTTCATCTCTCAGACGCGCGCACAATGGCGAAGACAGGGGGTAGTAAGGGCCCTGCCCCCCCCCCCCTAACATCACTATATATTGAGGCTAATATGAATGTGATCATTAGACAATTGCTGCTAAAAATGGTTTAAGTTCATGAATTGACCCTCCTTGTAAAGGATTAGCAATGCTTGGCCCCCTAGCTCATTTTTTTTATGGCTCCACCACTGCGTGCAACAGCGCAATTCTCGCCCCCTCTCTCTAAATATTGGTCTCGCACTTGTGCATTCCTTCATAGTCTCCCTCCACTCGGCCCCTCGCACCATCTTCTAGCCCCCCACCGGATTTTGCCACATGTACAATCTAACAGACTCCATGGTTGAACTTAAGCATAACACGCAAACCTCAAAACAATAGTGGTTCTCTTTTGTTCTAGAATCTTCCGTATCATAACTGCCCAAACTTTTTTTCTAGTTGAATTGCCATTATTTGTTTTTAATTTAAGCTTTACAATGCATAATTCCATGAATCATAAAATAGATTAAGGGTTTCTTTGATTCAAAGGATTCTCAAAGGAATTTTGGAGGATTCTAATCATTAGGAATTTTTCCTATCTTGGTTGTTTGATTCGTAGGATTGTAAACCATAGGAATTTTTTCATATGATTCATTTGCACTAGATTTCATAGGAAACATCCCATCCACTCAAACCTCTTTGAAAGAATTCTGCGTTTTTTCTATGCACAATCAAACACTCGTACAATCCTGTAGGATTCAAGACGACATTCCACTATAATCCCATGTTTTTCCTATTCCCGCGTTTTGGAAATCCTACGAATCCAAGAGGCCCTAGCTTTTTTATAAAAACTAATTGATTTTGAATGAGATGAACTATAAGAATTAAACGAAGGTCTACATCAGGCATATATGACTCAGAGCTTACATGCTATAGTGTGGTATTTATTCATAATTTGGTTGCAAAATCTGATGCGTGCAATGCACGTGTACCTTACTAGTACTTCGAGTATGTGCAAAACATGTAAATTAGAATTCCAATGGCACGCTACACAGTGTCTCTCTTACAGTTCATGAAGCCACATGGCACATGTGGAGGCATTGTCGCGACCTCCTTGCGTGGATTGATCACAGTGACGTGTTGCTGGTTACAGAAGAATGTACTCGTCCTCCCTGAGCCATACTGGCGGTACATGCACGAAGCGAAGATGTGCACGCATGCCACGCACGCACACACGGGTACACGGGCGGACGCAATTTTGTACCAAGATCCACCCCATGTGATAATTTGATGCGTGTAAAGTCGTTCACTTCATTGATGGTCAATTAATACATCGCATGCAAATTGAGTGGACGTGAGGGCGGAAAAAGACATTATTACTCCACTGCGCGCATGCGAGTAGTTAAATCATGGGTTGCTAGTAGTACTTCCATTGGTCTCCTTCGTATTTTGTGCCAATTTTTGACAGTAACATAATATTTATGCATTTGAGCAGTGTAGTCTACTTGAAATTTATGCTCCGCTAAACTCACCGGGAGCCGTTTCGGGCCTCGAAACCAAAACCATCAATTAATCTTTACCTTGTTCCCATCACATTCAAAAGCCTGCTCACACCTACTAGTAAATACCAAACCTGAACGTGTTCCCACTATGCAGGTATTAGTACTAGTGCTAGTACTTAGGTTATAAAAAGGGGAACTACCTAACCAAAAATTACTCTACCTTTCCTCCTCATAAGTGCTTCTTCTTCGTCCGTCCTTGCATTGGAAGGTGAGCAGAGCTCTAGGTCGAGAACTACTCGTAACAAGGGAGCGGCAACCAAGGCTGTGCAAAAAAAGAGGGCTCGCCGCCACGCAGAGACCTCGAAAGATCTCTCACGGGCAGGCGATGGCTCCCAGGAGCACCCTAGCCGCGAAGGCGAACATGCCGAGCCGGCGGTGCTGGAGTCGTTATCCCTCGACGGCATGCCCGATCAGCTCAATAAACACCCCAATAAGTAGAAGGAGTTCATCCAAGGCTTGGTGGAGCTGCTGAAGGAGAGCCTCGACAACATGCCCGCTGAGCTCAATAAGTAGGGGGGGTTGACCGCCGGCTTGGTGATGCTGCTGAAGAAGAGTATTGCCTCGGAGAAGAAGGCGACCGGCGAAATCCTGCGACTTCAGGAGGACAAGGCGAAGCTCTGCCACGAGATCGACCTGTTGAAGGAGAAGAACGTCGGCTGGAAGAAGCTGCATGAGAATAGTAGTTTCTCGATGAAGATGTTGCAGGCCCTCGTCATGGAACAGAAGGAGGAGTTGGCGAAGCTCTGCATCGAGCACCCGACTGCTGTCAAGGTACATAATGTGGCCGTGGAACAGATGATGAAGGCTCGCGTCAAGAAATCTCGCGTCATGGATAGAATGAAGAAGATGGCGGAGGAGACGTGCAAGGAGATGGAGGTCGTGGAGGCGATGAAGAAGCAGTTACGACTCCGCGGTGAATTAGATCATTTGGGGTGATAATCTTCCTTCTTCTTTTGCTCCTGTGTTTCATCTTTTGCTTCGGGTGTTTCGCCGCACGTGTCACATTCTCTGCGAGGCATGAATAGAACAATGTTTTTAGGGAATGAATAGAACAATGCTAACAATGAGATGACTAGCAAATTAGATAATTTTTTATCACCATATGGCACTGGGCTGCCGCGTTTCGTGCTCCTCCGTCGTAGTACTACTCCAGTGGAAAACTTGAGTATACCGCACAGTTCTTTGCTCCTCGTCAGGTCGTCGGCGCATTTATACGAGCAGTCAAATCACAAGGCCCAGCCTTCCAGCAGTAATGAGCCATCAAATCACAAAGGCCCTCGCCTCTCGTGAAACCGACCATGCTAGACCGACCCGCCCTCTAGCCTTTTAAAAAATGTATACTTTTGTACAATAGTAGTATCGATGGATTGCGCCATGGAGCAAAACTTGAAATTAAAAAAAAGGTGGTACATATAGAGAGCGTTCGTCGCCAAATTATGCATATAGTACTATTAAAAAGGCTAGTCACAATAATGGTGTCCAGCACAACCCACCCCTCAAATAAAACTAAGCATCATAGAATTCTTTGACAAAACTAAGCACCCTAAAATTCTTTAACAACTAAACTGCTGGCTATATGATGTTGGCCATATATATTGTACGTATATAATGTGAAGAAACGAGTGGTAGTACTATACCAACTAAAAGATGAAATGTAAGAAATACTAGTAGTATGTACATATCGTGTAGGTTGTGTTGTACATGGTTGTAGTTGTGGTGAGAAATCTAAAAAAAGGTTTCTTGTCATCTCGCAAAATTAGGTGTCATGTGCTTCGGATCACTGTGAGGGTTAAACAGCGACAACTGAGTTGGGCTAGTCATTGGGGGCACATGCACGAAGACTACTCGGCTGCTGAGGGAGTTCCGGACTAGGGGGTGCCCGGATAGCCGAACTATCGTGATCGGCCGGACTCCAAGACTATGAAGATACAAGATTGAAGACTTCGTCCCGTGTCCGGATGGGACTTTCCTTGGCGTGGAAGGCAAGCTTGGCGATACGGATATGTAGATCTCCTACCATTGTAACCGACTCTGTGTAACCCTAGCCCTCTCCGGTGTCTATATAAACCAGATGGCTTTAGTCCATAGGACGAACAACAATCATACCATAGGCTAGCTTCTAGGGTTTAGCCTCCTTGATCTCGTGGTACATCCACTCTTGTAACACACATCATCAATATTAATCGAGCAGGACGTAGGGTTTTACCTCCATCAAGAGGGCCCGAACCTGGGTAAGACATCGTGTCCCTTGTCTCCTGTTACCATCCGCCTAGACGCACAGTTCGGGACCCCCTACCCGAGATCTGCTGGTTTTGACACCGACATTGGTGCTTTCATTGAGAGTTCCTCTGTGTCGTCACCGATAGGCTCGATGGCCTCTTCGACCATCATCAACGACGCAGTCCAGGGTGAGACCTTTCTCCCCGGACAGATCTTTGTATTCGGCGGCTTTGCACTGCGGGCCAATTCGCTTGGCCGTCTGGAGCAGATCGAAAGCTACGCCCCTGGCCGTCAGGTCAGATTTTGAAGTTTGAACTTCACGGCTGACATCCGCGGGGACTTGATCCTCGATGGATTCGAGCCACAGCCGAGCATGCCGCACTATCACGGCGAGCATGATTTAGCTCTGCAGCCGGACAGTACCCTGGAGGCCGCACTTGAACCCGCTCCGATCTTCAATTCGGAGCCGGCTGCGCAGATCGAGGACGGATGGCTAGACACCGCCTCGGGGGCTGCAACCTCTATGGCGATAGAGCCAAACACTGACCTTGTCCCTCATAAAGCTCGTGACTCGGAGGTGCCAGACTCCTCGCCGGACTCCGAACCTCCCGCGCCCCCTCCGATCGAATCCGATTGGGCGCCGATCATGGAGTTCACCGCAGCGGACATCTTTCAACACTCACCTTTCGGCGACATCTTGAGTTCGCTAAAGTATCTCTCGTTATCAAGAGAGCCCTGGCCGGACTGCGGTCAGGACGGTTGGGATGCGGACGACAAAGAAATTCAAAGCCCACCCACCACCCACTTGGTAGCCGCTGTCGACGATCTAACCGACATGCTAGACTACGACTCCGAAGACATCGACGGTATGGACGACGATGCCGGAGACGAACAAGAACCAATGCCCACCGGGCACTGGAAAGCCACCTCATCATATGACATATACATGGTGGATATCCCAAAGGATGGCGAAGGAACAGCGGAGGATGACTGTCGGTGTCAAAACCGGCGGATCTCGGGTAGGGGGTCCCGAACTGTGCGTCTAGGCAGATGGTAACAGGAGACGAGGGACACGATGTTTACCCAGGTTCGGGCCCTCTTGATGGAGGTAAAACCCTACGTCCTGCTTGATTAATATTGATGATGTGTGTTACAACAGTAGATCTACCACGAGATCAAGGAGGCTAAACCCTAGAAGCTGGCCTATGGTATGATTGTTGTTCATCCTATGGACTAGGGCCATCCGGTTTATATAGACACCGGAGAGGGCTAGGGTTACACAGAGTCGGTTACAAAGGTAGGAGATCTACATATCCATATCGCCAAGCTTGCCTTCCACGCCAAGGAAAGTCCCATCCAGACACGGGACGAAGTCTTCAATCTTGTATCTTCATAGTCTTGGAGTCCGGCCGATGATGATAGTTCGGCTATCCGGACAACCCCTAGTCCAGAACTCAATCAGTAGCCCCTGAACCAAGCTTCAATGACGACGAGTCCGGCGTGCATATTGTCTTCGGCATTGCAAGGCGGGTTCCTCCTCCAAATAATTTATAGAAGATTGTGAACCCCAGGATAGTGTCCGGCTCTGCAAAAATAAATTCCACATACCACCGTAGAGAGAATAATATTACACAAGATCAATCTGCTGACGTATTCTGTGGCGTGACGTCACACCACTTCCAAGCCTTTATGAATTGTTTTTATTGTTCCACCTCAGCGTGTTTAGCGAGGCGGTTTCCTTGGCACGTCTTGTCGAAGTAGAGATCGTCTTCCCCTTATTCCGGGATTCCCATCAATACGGACATGGGTAACCCAACCGCGCCATTGATTGCGGCGCTTGGGGGATAAGCGAGTTTTATCAGGCCGGTGGGGACGCATGTTTCCGTCCGCCCATATAAGGGGATAAAGATCCAACCTTTTTACCTGCGCCTTCTTCCTCCTTGGCTTATCCATCTCTGCGAACTCGAGCTCCAGCGCCCAAGCCCGCACATCTCACCTCAACCTTCTCCAACTATGTCTGGAGCAGGAGGCAAGTGGATGGCCTCCTCCGTCACGGAGGGGCAGATCCAGAAGCTGCGCAACGCCGGATACTTCTCCAGCGACATCGCGCACCGGCTCCCCATCGAGGGAGAGCTCATCCCCACCCCCAAGCCCCATGAGAGGGTAGTATTCCTTCCCCATTTCCTCCGTGGACTGGGCTTCCCGCTCCATCCCTTTGTCGGGGGCTCATGTTCTACTACTGCCTGGATTTCCATGTTCTGGCCCCGAATTTCATCCTCAACATCTCGGCATTTATCGTCGTGTGCGAGGCCTTCCTCTGCATCCAGCCCCACTTCGGCTTGTGGCTCAAGACCTTCAGTGTCAAGCCGAAGGTTGTGAAGGGCAGCCAAGCGGAGTGCGGAGGCGCCATGGTGGGCAGGATGTCCCACGTTACGTGGCTGGAAGGCACTTTCGTGGAAACCATCAAGGGGTGGCAATCGGGGTGGTTCTACATCACCAAGCCGCGCGACCCCGAATGGGTAGCGGCCCCCGAATTCAGATCCGGAAACCCCACACAGCCCACCTCCTGGAAAGAGAGCGGCCGGATTTGGGGCGATTTGGAGGAGCTGACCGGACTCCAAGCCTGCGTCCAAAAGCTGGTTGACAAGAAGCTCAAGCTTGTCAACGTAGTCCAGGTCATGCTCATCCGCCAGATTCTCCCGTGCCAACGACGGGGCTTCAATATGTGGGAGTTCGATCCGGCGCAGCACCAGACTTTGAATGGGCTCTTCGACACTATGTACGAAGAGGTCTGGAAGGTGTTGTTCAAGGGCGCCGAGGCTCCCGCATCTACTACCGAAGATCGCGGATTCAGCTTGGAGCGTCCAACTAATGAAGTAAGTTATTCTGTCCTTTAAGGGACGCTTGTTTTCCATAGTTTGACTCTATGCGGGATCTAAACTCCCTTTCCTTTGACAGGACTGGCTGAAGAAGGCCGCACAGGATATCTGTCCGGCCCCATTGCCAGAGGACCCAGCTGACGCCCGCCTAACAGGGCTGCTGGCTCCGGCACCCCACGTGGTGCCGGAGAAGAAGGCCAAGAAGAAGGCCACGAGGACTCGGAAGAGTTCCCGTTTTCAAGTGCTATCGGATGATGAATCCGAGGCCGACTCCTCCCACCAGGGCGAGGAGGAGAAGAAGAAAGCCTCTCCCCCAGCGGGAGGAGGGAAGAAAAGGAAGGCCTCCCCAACAAGGGAGGCCGAAGGGTCCAAGAAGGGAAAAACTCTTCCCCCGCACTGTTCCGCCAACGCCAGTGACGACAACGAGGACTAGCCTCCAAGGGCCAAGCCTCTGGCGAGATCGTAAGTATCCGGACTCCCAAATAACTTCAAGGTTTTCATTTTCCGCCACATTATGTCTTTCTAATGCCGCATACAACCCTACAGTCCGCCTAAGGATGATCTCCCCACTTCGTCGAGCGGGTCCTTAGGGGCGTCGGATATGGATTCTCTTCCGACTGCCTCCACCCCCCCGTGATGCGGACGATGCCGAGGCAGGATCCCAGGAAGGGACCCACCAGGAGGAGAGGGCCCCAGAGGTGCCGCAGGACAACCTCCCGGACTTTGCACCGGACTCAGCCCTGGAACCCACAGTGGCTCCGGAGTCCGGCGGGCGACCCCTTCGTAAGAAGGGCAACACTGCGACGCCGGCTGCCTTCGTCCAACCAGAGGTGACGGATAATTTGCTGGAGGCGCTCAACGGCGCCTCCATCGAAGAGGAACACTGCACTTTTATGAGTGCGGTGATTCAGAAGGTTCAGCTCGCCAAGAGCGGGCTGGCTGAAGCCTGCAGCAGCCTTCTAACAGGCTTTGAGGTAAGAATTTCAATATATGTAAAATGGTACCGCATAGACAGTAGCCCCTGATGCTCGGTTCGGTGTTCGGAAAGAAAAGCCGGACTGAGAATCTTTAGAAAGATAAACGCAGGAGTCATGAAAATATGTCAATATGGGATTGCAGGCTGTGCTGCTGACCTCCGCCGCACTGACTCCGGAGGTCAATACTTTGAAGGAAAACCTCGAGCGGTCCGAGAACAAGCTCGGCCGTGCCAAGAAGCAGCTCGAGGAAAAAGAAGGTGAGTAATACCTTATGAAAATTGTACCTTACAGAAAAGGATTTAGTTGCAAAAAGAATGACGAGGATAACGTGGGTATTGCAGGGGCCACTAACGAGGTGGCGACCCTGAAAGAGGCGGTGGCCATGGCTGAACGCAATGCGGCTGCGGAGCGCACCGAGCGAGAGAAACAGGAGGCGCGGGTGGCAGAGGTACAGCAAGAGCTCCAGGATGTCGTGAAGAAACATGAGAGCCTGGAGCATGACTCGAACACTCGAGAGTCTGAGCTTGCAACGGCTCTTGAGAGTGCCAAAGCCGCTAAGGCCGAAGCCTACAAGGCCCTCCAGGAGATCGAGGCGGCAAAGAAAATAGCAGCGGGTAAGGCATTTTTCATGCAAAGTAAGCATGTGAGTGTTAATTACCTGTCGCTTACCCGAATTCGGAGCTCTCTAGGAGCGTTCGCAGATCTTCCTTGCAGCGTGTCCGATGCTACCGCATTCTACCGGGCCGAGGAGGGGAGCTCGACGGAGAAGGTCTTCTGGTCTCAGTATGCTGAGGCCGGACATCCGGTGCCCCTTAGCGACCAGCTGAAGTAGCTGGTCGAGCTCCACAAGGCGGCCGAACAGGCCATGAAGGGCCTCATAGTTCGTCTATGGCCTAAGGAGGCTATGCCTGGGAGCTACGTCGGCCTGGTGCGGCGGCTGGTGGATGCGTGCCCGTGGGTTGAAGTTATCAAGCACTCCGCCTGTATTGAGGGTGCCCGTCGGGCCCTTGCCCGCGCAAAGGTGCACTGGGGCAAGATGGATGCCCAGAAGCTCGTGACGGACCCGCCACCAGAGGGAAAGGAGCATCGCACGCCCGAGATGTATTATAAGAGTGTGCTGAAGGGCACCCGCACTATTGCGGGTGAGTGCTCCAAAGATGTAATATTTGAGTAGACTCGCATGTTGTTATCCTGTGCGCTGAAAACTTGGTTCATATGCGCTAAGCAACGCTTGTTAATTTAAAATATTACCTTCTGTGCGGCTGTTTATCAAATCTGAGAGATGGCAAGTCGTCGGCTTCAGCCCCCATGCCACGAGTGTTGGGGTGTTCGGGATAAACTCGAGCGCTCTTGTTCCCATTTTTGGGTCCATCTAGGGAGGCGCTCGACACAGCGAACAAGGCAACCGGACTTATAATGCTTGAACACTCTCACTTAGCCATAGAATTCTATAATTTTAAATTTCGGCGAAGCCCCTAGTCTTCGGAAGGCCGAATTTGGGGCGCTATCCACGCCTTGGCCGGACAGTATCCGGCTCCTCGCTCTAAGCGGCATAAGTCTTTAAGGACTCGATAAAAACCTCTCGAACAGCGACCGGCTCTCGCCTCATCATGACGGTCAGTTTTAGCTTTCTCCACTGAGGCGTTAACCCAGCTCAACTGGGGCGCAATCGCAGTGGTTCTCCCAGTGCTACCTTAGCCGATATAATGGAACGTAAGGTACCAAAACATGGGAGCCGAGCAAACCCAACTATTGACCCAAGACATGATTCGGAGCCGATGCATATAGTGCTATAAGTTCGGGGTGCCACACTTGTGAAAGTGTTCGGACTCATCACACCATAATGCGGGGAACGTAAGCCCCTGGTGTATATTAGCCATACCAAAGTGTACGGATGCAATATGCCGTGGATGAACATATGTATGAAAAGGAAATGCAATTATAAGCAAAAAGGTGTTGCATTGTTTTATTCAATAGGTGCTGCTACGAATGCAGAACGATACAAATAGTGCGATAAGCAAGGTATGGGACTGTTAAACATGTCCCCCTCCAGGGGTAGGCTGCATATTGGTGTATAAAAATGCTCGTAACGGAGACCACCTATATATTCATTGTAGCCTTTATCCTTTCCTGGCTGTTGCATCGTGAGTTCGGCAGATCTGCTGCCGGACAGGGCCTCTAACAAACGGAGTCCTGTGGGTAAAAAATAAAAGGTAAAAAGAAAAGAAAAAATAACTACACACTTGAGAGCCCCTGGTGTGGTTGAGCCGCAGTCTGGGTTTATCGTGGTCGTGCCCCTCTCCCCATGCCCATGGTATCTTCAGAGCGTAATGGTGCACGCGAAGGACCTGCTTTAACGTTTTGCGGGAGCTGGGGTTGGGGCCGCACTGCTACGCGTGCTCAGAACGTGCCAGGTGGTCTTGTTGTAAGTTACTCCGGGCGCGCTTAGCTGTGTCCGGCCGCTTAAAGGCCGGACTCGAGAATTGCCTTAAGAGGCTGCATTGCACTTCTGCCGCGAGAGCCACTATATGTTCCTCTGTGCGGAGAGAACGTTCAGTGTTTCCGTTGACCGTGATGACTCCTCGAGGGCCTGGCATCTTGAGCTTGAGGTATGCATAGTGCGGCACCGCGTTGAACTTTGCAAACGCAGTACGTCCGAGCAAGGCATGATAGCCGCTGCGGAACGAGACTATGTCGAAGATTAACTCCTCGCTTCGGAAGTTATCCGGGGATCCGAAGACCACTTCCAGTGTAATTGAGCCTGTACAATTGGCTTCTACACCTGGTATGACGCCTTTAAAGGTCGTTTTGGCAGGTTTAATCCTTGATGGGTCTATGCCCATTTTGCACACTGTATCCTGGTAAAGCAGGTTCAGGCTGCTGCCGCCGTCCATCAGGACTCTGGTTAGGTGAAATCCATCAATGATTGGGTCTAAGACCAGTGCGGCGAATCCGCCGGGGCGGATGCTGGTGGGGTGGTCCCTTCAGTCAAAAGTGATCGGGCAGGAGGACCATGGAATGAACTTCGGGGCAACTGGCTCCATCGCGTAGACATCCCTAAGTGCACGCTTCCGCTCCCTTTTGGGTATGTGCGTTGCGTATATCATGTTCACCGTCCGCACCTGTGCGGGGAAACCCTTCTGTCCTCTATTGTTCGGCGGTTGGGTCTCGTCCTCGTCATTGCTATGTAGCCCCTTGTCATTGTTTTCGGCAATTAACTTGCCTGCCTGCTTGAATACCCAACAGGCCATGTTGGTGTGGTTAGCTGGCTTTTCGGGGGTGCCGTGTATCTGGCACAAGCGGTCGAGTATTCGGTCCAAATTGGATGGACCCGGAGTAGTTCTTTTGAATGGCTTTTTCCGCTGACCGGGTTTAGAGCCTCTGAATCCAGCATTGACTGCCGTATCCTAAATATGATCGCCGTTAATGCGGCGTTTGTTTTTGTTGCGACGCGGCCTGCCATTTCGGTCCTTGAAGTCCGGACTGCCAGAATTTTTGCTGAGGTTGTTGCTGCGTGCTAGCCAGCTGTCCTCACCCGCGCAGAAGCGGGTCATGAGTGATGTGAGGGCTGCCATGGATTTCGGCTTTTCCTGTCCCAGGTGCCGGGCAAGCCACTCGTCGTGGATGTTATGCTTGAAGGCCGCGAGGGCCTCCGCATTCGGACAGTCGATGATTTGGTTTTTCTTGGTTAAGAACCGTGTCCAGAATTGCCTGGCCGATTCGTCTGGCTGCTGAATTATGTGGCTTAGGTCATCAGCATCTGGTGGTCGCACATAAGTGCCCTAGAAGTTATCGAGGAATGCGGCTTCCAGGTCCTCCCAACTCCCAATTAACTCTGCTGGCAAGTTGTTGAGCCAATGCCGGGCTGGTCCTTTAAGCTTGAGGGGGAGGTATTTGATGGCGTGAAGATCGTCACCGCGGGCCATGTGGATGTGAAGGAGATAGTCTTCAATCCAAACCGCGGGGTCTGTTGTGCCATCGTAGGATTCGATATTGACGGGTTTAAACCCTTCGGGGATTTGATGATCCATTACTTCATCTGTGAAGCATAGTGGGTGTGCAGCGCCTCTGTACTGGGCGATATCACGGCGGAGCTCAAGGGAGCTTGGTCTACTTTGTTCGGCCCGGCCGGACTTACTGTGTCCGGCGCGACGATTGTCGTCACGTATCGTGGGACGCCCACGTGATCCGTAGATTGATCTTGATTGTCTTGCCTTATCCTCCAATATATCTTGCAAGTCCGAAGTGTTCCCCTGTGGCCGTCTGCTTTTCAAGCATTGCCGGGGTACGGGTCTGGTGAAGGGCCTAGAGGCCACTCTGTCGCGATCACGGGGTGGTCGGTTAGCCGTATTGTCTCCTAGTGATGCAGGTTCGTAAGCCTCCTCCTCTAATCGGGGGAGTAGCTTGCGTTGAGGGTAGCTTTTGGAGGGGTGTTCGAGCTCATGCTCTTCGGCCGCGAGGACTTCAGTCCATCTGTCGGCTAGCAGATCCTGATCAGCTCTAAGTTGTTGCTGCTTTTTCTTGAGGCTGTTCGCCGTGGCCATAAGCCTGCGTTTAAAACGCTCTTGTTCGAGGGGATCCTCAGGCACGACGAATTCGTCATCATCGAGGCTCGCTTCGTCTCCGGAGGGAGGCGTATAATCCTCTGCCTCTTCTCCTGCCGCTCCTTCATAAGGGCTGGCGTCTCCGTCCTCCTGCGCTGCATCTTGCTGGAGCGGGTTGTCTTCGGCACTGTCCGGTGTATTATTGTCTCCGGTGCCGGAGTCTTCATTCTTGCTATGGCGGGATTTAGAGTGGCGCCACTGACGCTGGCGCTTGGGCTGCTTTTTGGAGGGGTCATCTTCCTCTGTTCCTTCGCCATTCCCATCTTTTGGGATATCCACCATGTATATGTCATACGATGAGGTGGATGTCCAGTGCCCAGTGGGCGCTGGTTCTTGGTCATCTCCGGCATCGTCGTCCATACCGTCGATGTCCTCGGAGTCGTAGTCTAGCATGTCGGTTAAATCATCGATAGCGGCTACCAAGTGGGTGGTGGGTGGGCTTTGAATTTCTTCGTCGTCCGCGTCCCAACCGTCCTGACCGTAGTCCGGCCAGGGCTCTCCTGATAACGAGAGATATTTTAGCGAACTCAAGATGTCGCCGAAAGGTGGGTGTTGAAAGACGTCCGATGTGGTGAACTCCATGATCGGCGCCCAATCGGATTCGATCAGGGCGGGCGCGGGAGGTTCGGAGTCCGACGAGGAGTCCGGCACCTTGGAGTCACGAGCTTTATGAGGGACAAAGTCAGTGTTCAGCTCTATCGCCGTAGAGGTTGCAGCCCCCGAGGCAGTGTCTAGGCATCCATCCTCGATCTGCGCGGCCGGCTCCGAATTGAGGATCAGAGCGGGCTCGAGTGCGGCCTCCAGGGTACTGTCCGGCGGTAGAGCTAAATCATACCTGACGTGACAGTGCGGCACGCTCGGCTGTGGCTCGAATCCGTCGAAGATCAAGTCCCCGCGGATGTCAGCCGTGAAGTTCAAACTTCCAAATCTGACCTGACGGCCAGGGGCGTAGCTTTCGATCTGCTCCAGTTGGCCAAGCGAATTGGCCCGCAGTGCAAAGCCGCCGAATACGAAGATCTGTCCGGGGAGGAAGGTCTCCCCCTGGACTGCGTTGTTGATGATGATCGAAGAAGCCATCGAGCCTATCGGTGACGAAACAGAGGAACTCTCAATGAAAGCACCAATGTCGGTGTCAAAACCGGCGGATCTCGGGTAGGGGGTCTCGAACTGTGCGTCTAGGCAGATGGTAACAGGAGACGAGGGACACGATGTTTTACCCAGGTTTGGGCCCTCTTGATGGAGGTAAAACCCTACGTCCTGCTTGATTAATATTGATGATGTGTGTTACAAGAGTAGATCTACCACGAGATCAAGGAGGCTAAACCCTAGAAGCTGGCCTATGGTATGATTGTTGTTCGTCCTATGGACTAGGGCCATCCGGTTTACATAGACACCGGAGAGGGCTAGGGTTACACAGAGTCGGTTACAAAGGTAGGAGATCTACATATCCGTATCGCCAAGCTTGCCTTCCACGCCAAGGAAAGTCCCATCCGGACACGGGACGCAGTCTTCAATCTTGTATCTTCATAGTCTTGGAGTCCGGCCGATGATGATAGTTCGGCTATCCGGACACCCCCTAGTCCGAAACTCCCTCAATGACCCCTCCAAGAAACAGCCCAAGCGCCGGCGTCAGCGGCGCCGCTCTAAATCCCGCCACGGCAAGAATGAAGATTCCGGCACCGGAGATAATAATACACCGGACAGTGCTGAAGACAACCCACTCCAGCAAAATCCATCGCAGGAGGACGGAGACACCAGCCCTCATGAGAGAGCGGCAGAAGAAGAGGTAGAGGATTATATGCCTCCCTCCGGAGACGAGGCAAGCCTCGACGATGATGAATTCGTCATGCCTGAGAATCCCGTCGAACAAGAGCGTTTTAAACGCAGGCTTATGGCCACGGCGGACAGCCTCAAGAAAAAGCAGCAACAGCTTAGAGCTGATCAAGATCTGCTAGCCGACAGATGGACTGAAGTCCTCGTGGCCGAAGAGCATGAGCTCGAACGCCCCTCCAAAAGCTACCCTAAACGCAGGCTGCTCCCCCGATTAGAGGAGGAAGCATATGAACCCGCATCACCAGGAGACAATACGGCTGACCGACCACCCCGTGGTCGCGACAGAGAGGCCTCTAGGCCCTTCACTAGACCCGTACCCCGGCATCGCTCGAAAAGCACAAGGCCACAGGGGAACGCTCCGGACTAGCGAGATATATTGGAGGATAAGGCAAGACAATCAAGATCGATCTATGGATCGCGTGGGCGCCCCACGGTACGTGACGACAACCGTCACGCCGGACACAGTAAGTCCGGCCGGGCCGAACAAAACAGACAAAGCCCTTTTGAGCTCCGTCGTGATATCGCCCAGTACAGAGGCGCCGCACACCCACTATGCTTCACAGATGAAGTAATGGATCATCAAATCCCCGAAGGGTTTAAACCCGTGAATATCGAATCTTACGATGGCACAACAGACCCCGCGGTTTGGATCGAAGACTATCTTCTTCACATCCACATGGCCCGCGGTGACGATCTTCACGCCATCAAATATCTCCCCCTCAAGCTTAAAGGACCAGCCCGACATTGGCTTAACAGCTTGCCAGTAGAGTCAATTGGGAGTTGGGAAGACCTGGAAGCCGCATTCCTCGATAACTTCCAAGGCACGTATGTGCGACCGCCAGACGTTGATGACCTAAGCCACATAATTCAGCAGCCAAACGAATCGGCCAGACAATTTTGGACACGGTTCTTAACCAAGAAAAACCAAATCGTCGACTATCCGGATGCGGAGGCCATCGCGGCCTTCAAGCATAACATCCGCGACGAGTGGCTTGCCCGGCACCTGGGACAGGAAAAGCCGAAATCCATGGCAGCCCTCACATCACTCATGACCCGCTTCTGCGCGGGTGAGGCCATTTGGCTAGCATGCAGCAACAACCTCAGCAAAAATTCTGGCAGTTCGGATTTCAAGGACCGAAATGGCAGGTCGCGTCGTAACAAAAACAAGCGCCGCATCAACGGAGACAGTAGTGAGGACACGGCAGTCAATGCCGGATTCAGAGGCTCTAAACCCGGTCAGCGGAAAAAGCCATTCAAAAGAACTACTCCGGTTCCGTCCAATTTGGACCGAATACTCAACCGCTCATGCCAGATACACGGCACCCCCGAAAAACCAGCCAACTACACCAACAGGGACTATTGGGTATTTAAGCAGGCAGGCAAGTTAATTGCCGAAAAGAATGACAAGGGGCTGCATAGCGATGACGAGGAAGAGACCCGACCGCCGAACAATAGAGGATAGAAGGGTTTCCCCCCACAAGTGCGGACGGTGAACATGATATACGCAACGCACATACCCAAAAGGGAGCGGAAGCGTGCACTCAGGGATGTATACGCGATGGAGCCAGTTGCCCCGAAGTTCAATCCATGGTCCTCCTGCCCGATCACTTTTGACCGAAGGGACCACCCCACCAGCATCCGCCACGGCGGATTCGCCGCATTGGTCCTAGACCCAATCGTCGATGGATTTCACCTCACTAGAGTCCTGATGGACGGCGGCAGCAGCCTGAACCTGCTTTATCAGGACACAGTGTGCAAAATGGGCATAGACCCCTCAAGGATTAAACCTACCAAGACGACCTTTAAAGGCGTCATACCAGGTGTAGAAGCCAATTGTACAGGCTCGGTCACACTGGAAGTGGTCTTCGGATCCCCGGATAACTTCCGAAGCGAGGAGTTAATCTTCGACATAGTTCCGTTCTGCAGCGGCTATCATGCCCTGCTCGGACATACCGCGTTTGCAAAGTTCAACGCGGTGCCGCACTATGCATACCTCAAGCTCAAGATGCTAGGCCCTCGAGGAGTCATCACGGTCAATGGAAACACTGAACGTTATCTCCGAACGGAGGACATACAGCGGCTCTCGCGGCAGAAGTACAATGCAGCCTCTTAAGGCAATTCTCGAGTCCGGCCGTTAAGCGGCCGGACATAGCTAAGCGCGCCTGGGGTAACCTACAATAAGACCACCTAGCACGTTCCGAGCATGCGTAGCAGTGCGGCCCCAACCCCAGCCCCTGTAAAACGTCAAAACAGGTCCTTCGCGTACACCATTACGCTCTGAAGATACCATGGGCATGGGGAGAGGGGCACGACCACGACAAGCCCAGACTGCGGCTCAACCACACCAGGGGCTCTCAAGTGTGTCGTTCTTTTTTTTTCTTTTTCCTTTTTTTAACCCACAGGACTCCGTTCGTCAGAGGCCCTGTCCGGCAGCAAACCTGCCGAACTCACGATGCAACAGCCAGGGAAGAATAAAGGCTACAACGAATACCCAGGTGGTCACCATTACGAGCATTAAATCTATTTTATACACCACTCCGCAGCCTACCCCTGGAGGGGGACATGTTTAACAGTCCCGTCCCTTGCTTATCGCACTATTTGTATCGTTCTGCATTCATAGCAGCACTTCTTGAATAAAACAATGCAGCACCTTTTTGCTTATAATTGTATTTCTTTTTTCTACATATGTTCATTTACGACATGTTGCATCCGTACACTTTGGTACGGTTAAAACACACCAGGGGCTTATGTTTCCCGCATCATGGTGTGATAAGTCCGAACACTTTCACAAGTGCGGCACCCCGAACTTATAGCATTATATGCATCGGCTCCGAATCATGTCTTGGGTCAATAGTTGGGTTTGCCCGGCTCCCATGTTTTGGTACCTTACGTTCCGTTGTATCGGCTAAGGTAGCACTGGGAGAACCATTGCGATTGCGCCCCAGTTGAGCTGGGTTAACGCCTCAGTGGAGAAAGCTAAAACGGACCGTCATGATGAGGCGAGAGCCGGTCGCTGTTCGAGAGGTTTTTTGCGAGTCCTTAAAGACTTGTGCCGCTTAGAGCGAGGAGCCGGATCTTGTCCGGCCCAGGCGTGGATAGCGCCCCAAATTCGGCCTTCCGAAGACTAGGGGCTTCACCGAAATTTAAAATTATAGAATTCTATGGCTAAGTGAGAGTGTTCAAGCATTATAAGTCCGGTTGCCTTGTTCGTTGTGTTGAGCGCCTCCCTAGATGGACCCAAAAATGGGAACAAGAGTGCTCAAGTTTATCCCAAACACCCCAGCACTCGTGGCATGGGGGCTGAAGCCGACGACTTGCCATCTCTCAGATTTGATAAATAGCCGCACAGAAGGTAATATTTTAAATTAACAAGCGTTGCTTAGCGCATATGAACTAAGTTTTCAGCGCACAGGATAACAAAATGCGAGTCTACTCAAATATTACATCTTTGGAGCACTCACCCGCAATAGTGCGGGCGCCCTTCAGCACACTCTTATAATACATCTCGGGCGTGCGATGCTCCTTGCCCTCTGGTGGCGGGTCTGTCACGAGTTTCTGGGCATCCATCTTGCCCCAGTGCACCTTTGCGCGGGCAAGGGCCCGACGGGCACCTTCAATACGGGCGGAGTGCTTGATGACTTCAACCCACGAGCACGCATCCACCAGCCGCCGCACCAGGCCGAAGTAGCTCCCAGGCATGGCCTCCTTAGGCCACAGCCGAACTATGAGGCCCTTCATGGCCTGTTCGACCGCCTTGTGGAGCTCGACCAGCTGCTTCAGCTGGTCGCTAAGGGGCACCGGATGTCCGGCCTCAGCATACTGAGACCAGAAGACCTTCTCCGTCGAGCTCCCCTCCTCGGCCCGGTAGAACGCGGCAGCATCGGACACGCTGCGAGGAAGATCTGCGAACGCCCGTGGAGAGCTCCGAATTCGGGTAAGCAACAGGTAATTAACACTCACATGCTTACTTTGCATGAAAAATGCCTTACCCGCTGCTATTTTCTTCACCGCCTCAATCTCCTGGAGGGCCTTGTAGGCTTCGGCCTTAGCGGCTTTGGCACTCTCAAGAGCCGTTGCAAGCTCAGACTCTCGAGTCTTCGAGTCACGCTCCAGGCTCTCATGTTTTTTCACGAGATCTTGGAGCTCTTGTTGTACCTCCGCCACCCGCGCCTCATGCTTCTCTCGCTCGGTGCGCTCCGCGGCCGCATTGCGTTCAGCCGCGGCCACCGCCTCTTTTAGGGTCGCCACCTCGTTAGTGGCCCCTGCAATACCCATGTTATCCTTGTCATTCTTTTTGCAACAAAAATCCTTTTCTGTAAGGTACAATTTTAGTAAGGTGTTACTCACCTTCCTTGTCCTTGAGCTGCTTCTTGGCAGGGCCGAGCTCGTTCTTGGACCGCTCGAGGCTTTCCTTCAACGTATTGACCTCCGCAGTCAGTGCGGCAGAGGTCAGCTACGCAGCCTCCAATCCCATATTGACATATTTATTATGACTCCTGTGTATATTTTTTAGATCCTCGGTCCGGCTTTTCTTTCCGAACACTGAACCGAGCATCAGAGGCTACTGTCTATGCGGTACCATTTTATACATATTGAAATTCTTACCTCAAAGCCTGTTAGAAGGCTGCTGCAGGCTTCGGTCAGCTCACTTTTGGCGAGCTGAACATTTTGAATCACCGCACTCATAACAGTGCGGTATTCCTCTTCGATGGAGGCGCCGTTGAGCGCCTCCAGCAAATTATCCGGCGCCTCTGGTTGGACGGAGGCAGCCGGTGTCACGGTCTTTCCCTTCTTGCGAAGGGGTCGCCCGCCGGACTCCGGAGCCACTGTGGGTTCCGGGGCTGAGTCTGGTGCAAAGTCCGGGAGGTTGTTCTGTGACACCTCCGGGGCCTCCTCCTCCTGGTGGGTCCCTTCCTGGGATCCCACCTCGGCATCGTCCACGGCACAGGGGGTGGAGGCAGTCGGAATAGAATCCATATCCGACGCACCTAAGGATCCACTCGACGAAGCGGGAAGATCATCCTTGGGCGGACTGTAGGGTTGTATGCGGCATTAGAAAGACATTATGTGGCGAAAAGGAAAAACCTTGAAGATATTCGGGAGTCCGGATACTTACGATCTCGCCAGGGGCTTGGCCCTTGGAGGCCAGTCCTCGTCGTTGTCAATGGTGTTGGCAGAGCAGTCCGAGGGAAGAGTTTTTCCCTTCTTAGACCCTTCGGCCTCCCTTGTTGGGGAGGCCTTCCTTTTCTTCCCTCCCCCCGCTGGGGGAGAGGCTTTCTTCTTCTCCTCCTCGCCTTGGTGGGAAGAGTCGGCCTCGGATTCATCATCCGATAACACTTGAAAATGGGAACTCTTTTGAGTACCCGTGGCCTTCTTCTTGGCCTTCTTCTCCGGCGCCACGTGGGGTGCCGGAGCCAGAAGCCCCGTTAGGCGGGCGTCCGATGGGTCCTCTGGCAATGGGGCCGGAAAGATGGTCTGTTTGGCCTTCGCCAGCCAGTCCTGTCAAAGGTAAAGGGAGTTTAGATCCCGCATAGAGTCAAAATATGGAAAACAAGCGTTCCGTAAAGGACAAAATCACTTACCTCATCAGCCGGACGCTGCGAGCTGAATCCGCGATCTTCGATAGCGGATGCGGGAGCCTCGGCGCCCTTGAACAGCACCTTCCAGACATCTTCGTACGTAGTGTCGAAGAGCCCGCTCAGAGTCTGGTGCTGCGCCGGATCGAACTCCCACATGTTGAAACCCCGTCGTTGGCACGGGAGAATCCAGCGGATGAGCATGACCTGGACTACGTTGACAAGCTTGAGCTTCTTGTCCACCAGCTTGTGGATACAGGCTTGGAGTCCGGTCAGCTCCTCCGAATCCCCCCAGATCCGGCCACTCTCTTTCCAGGAGGTGAGCCGTGTAGGGATGCCGGATCTGAATTCGGGGGCCGCTGCCCAATCAGGGTCACGCGGCTCGGTGATGTAGAACCACCGCGATTGCCACCCCTTGATAGTTTCCACGAAAGTGCCCTCCAGCCAAGTAACGTGGGACATCCTTCCCACCATGGCGCCTCCGCACTCCGCTTGGCTGCCCTTCACAACCTTCGGCTTGACAGTGAAGGTCTTGAGCCCCAAGCCGAAGTGGGGCTGGATGCAGAGGAAGGCCTCGCACACAACGATAAACGCCGAGATGTTGAGGATGAAATTCGGGGCCAGATCATGGAAATCTAGGCCATAGTAGAACATGAGCCCCTGGACAAAGGGATGAAGTGGGAAGCCCAGTCCGCAGAGGAAATGGGGAAGAAATACTACCCTCTCATGGGGCCTGGGGGTGGGAATGAGCTCTCCCTCGTCGGGGAGCCGGTGCGCGATGTTGCTGGACAAATATCCGGCGTCGCGCAGCTTCTGGATCTGCCCCTCCGTGACGGAGGAGGCCATCCACTTGCCTCCCGCTCCGGACATAGTTGGAGAAGGTTGAGGTGAGAAGTGCGGACTTCAGCGTTGGAGCTCGAGTTCACGGAGATGGATAAGCCAAGGAGGAAGAAGGCGCGGGTAAAAGGGTTGGATCTTTATCCCCTTATATGGGCGGACAAAAACATGTGTCCCCACCGGCCTGGTAAAACTCGCTTATCTCCCAAGCGTCACAATCAATGGCGCGGTTGGGTTACCCACGTCCGTATTGATGGGAATCCCGGAATAAGGGGAACACGATCTCTGCTTCGACAAGACGTGCCAAGGAAACCACTTCGCTAAACGCGCGGAGGTGGAACGATAAAAACAATTTGAGTAAAAGCTTGGTAGTGGTGTGATGTCACGCCACAAAATACGTCAGCAGATTGAACTTGTGTAATGTTATTCTCTCTACGGTGGTACGTGGAATTTATTTTTGCAGAGCCGGACACTATCCTGGTGTTCACAATCTTCTATAAATTATTCGGAGGAAGGACCCGCCTTGCAATGCCGAAGATAACATGCGCGTCGGACTCGTTGTCATTGAAGCCTGGTTCAGGGGCTACTGAGGGAGTTCCGGACTAGGGGGTGTCCGGATAGCCGAACTATCGTGATCGGCCGGAATCCAAGACTATGAAGATACAAGATTGAAGACTTCGTCCCGTGTCCGGATGGGACTTTCCTTGGCATGGAAGGCAAGCTTGGCGATACGGATATGTAGATCTCCTACCATTGTAACTGACTCTGTGTAACCCTAGCCCTCTCTGGTGTCTATATAAACCGGATGGCTTTAGTCCATAGGACGAACAACAATCATACCATAGGCTAGCTTCTAGGGTTTAGCCTCCTTGATCTCGTGGTAGATCCACTCTTGTAACACACATCATCAATATTAATCGAGCAGGACATAGGGTTTTACCTCCATCAAGAGGGCCCGAACCTGGGTAAAACATCGTGTCCCTTGTCTCCTATTACCATCCGCCTAGACGCACAGTTCGGGACCCCCTACCCGAGATCCGCCGGTTTTGACACCACAGCTGCCATCTAGGTCAAGCCGGCTATGTTAATTAGGGCATCTATCGACGAACCCCTTTTCTACGAATTTATCTTTAATTTGAGCTTTGTTCCTCGTCTAGTTTGTCCGTCGGGATTCATGTTGTCCCCTTTGGGCAGTGAGGTTATGATTTCTTGTCAGGTGGCATTTTTTCTTGTTATATGTTATAATCCAGCGCTTCAGATCAAAATGATGACAACTGCGCCTCCGGGCCACGTGCATGAAGACTTCTCGACAGTCATTGACGAGGTGAAGCTGGCTCCGGTAGACAAAAGAAAACTAGTACTACTCCACTATATAGGTAGGAGCCTCCGCGCTTGCTTGCTAGTGTTGCTCTCTTCACATTGTCTCATCCTCTCCAGATCTAAACACGACAGCGGTGGCCACTCTCTCTCTCTCTCTCTCTCTCTCTCTCTCTCTCTCTCTCTCTCTCTCTTTGTGCTCACCGCTGGTCACAGATCCAGCCGGATCCTCTCCGCCGGGGAAGGGGAGAAGGTGCAACATTCACGCGGTCGTCCTCAGCGACGGCTCTTACCCACTGCTGGCGCGTCCCGATCAGCCTACCTTGCCATTCGCTCCCAAGCACCACTGGTGAGGGAGGGCCTCCGACCCCTTCTTCCTTGTTGTCGTAGTGTGGGCAGATCCGGCCTCCCGCCGCCCACCTAGCGACATCCCGGTGACCATCAGGTATAACTTCCTTCGAGACCGGCCTTGCTCTACTTCCTGAGCTCCTGACATCGCTGCATTTGTATCTTTTACTATTTCTCAGGCGCCCTTGTAGATAGGATCGATCGACTGTTCAAAAACCACCTAATTTTTTACGTTTAAGAGGTAAAACTAGTTCATGCACTCGAATCTAGTACTACTTGGTTCAAACAAGGAAGAAAGGGGGTGGGGTGGGGGAGGATTTGTTACCTGAATCTAGGACTTGGTCAAAAGAGGAAATAATGGGGGCGAAAAGTAGTAGAGACTGGCCATCCAACTGGTCTCTAAGTCTAATAGGAAAATAAAGGGAAACGCAGTACAAACTCAATATAAACCCGATCTATTGGTTGAAAAAGGAAAGAAAGTGGGGACAGGGAGACAAGTCAATAGAGTAAGTCCAGCACTAGATTTGCTAGCCTCACACAGTATAAGGTGGGTATACCGAACAAAAATGGGACCACCCAGATATCTTGTTCTGATGTTTGTTGCCCCGAGCCACTCTTATGTAATGCCATTGGTAAAATGTAGCAGTCGCACTGTTAAAAGTAAGGACACGTTAAACCAATGTTGTTTTCAATGTAATGCCTCCAGTAATATGAATCAATGGCACTTTTTTACATGTCCTGCTAAATTTCCCATTAAGATAAGTTGGTTCTTTTTGTTAGAAATGCAGCTGTCCTGGTCTGCCTACTCTCTCGTGCCCAAAGTAATGTCGTATTTAACGGTTGTCATAGTTAATCCTAATGCCCACACTAATATCTAGCAATGCCACTGCTTTAGAAATTGCTACTGTCCTTGTAGGATTTCCATTCAGATAAGGAACATGCTTCTTTTCATTTGATGCATGTTTCATCACTTGTTAGTCACCCTCCTTTCCACCTTTTTTGTGCAAACAGAGATATACATTTCACGCTCGATCTTAGTTGAACTGCACAAATGATATCCAAATTATAGTTGAGCATTCCAGGAGCTTCACAACCAACCTTGATGTTGCTCAATTTTATTGCAACTAATGAAGAAGAAGCTCTGTGGGTTTCATTTTCTGATGGAAATGGAACCGGGGCTGGAGCCCTTTTCTTAAAAAAATTTGAAGAAGTTGCTAGCTCACGGGACATTGCTTCATAGGTGAACTGCACCAAAAGGTCCCATGAATTGAATCATCCATGTTGGTGACTGAAAGAGCCAGCTTCGGCATCCCAGTCTAAGCACCCCCGGCCTCCATCCTTGCGATGCACGGTACACCTTGTTTGCCACCTGCTCGACCCTAGTGTCACTGATAAAATGAAGTAATAATACAGTTAAAATAGAGCGAGTGTCCTCTCTATCATTTCATTTCCAATGTAGATAAAGAAAGTGCTTCTCTTTGTTAATGTATGTTTCATCAACTAGTCCCATTTTTAATGTTTAAGCGTTTCTGCAAACTGGGGTGCTTAATTTTAGTTGATCTGTACAAAAATAGAGATTTGAATGTCTCAAGGAGCCTCCTTGTACTACTGTTGTACATTGATGTTCATCACTGGCAGAAGGTGTATCTCGGAGACTTGGGACGATGTCCAGTATGAGGCGTACCGTATGAGGCGTCACATGGCCAATCTTGCCCTCGCAGCATGGCATACTATGATACTATCGCAATATTTTCTTCTATTTATTTTGTGTGTTTCATCAACTAGTGCCACTATAATGTAATCACACTTTTTCATTATCTGTGCAAATAGGGTTATTCAGCTGCATTTTGGTGGAACTGCACAAATGTACGTATGGAACCGGTATATATGCAGAGTGCAAGGTGTGCCAAGTAAAAATTACCGACACCAACCATGCTGCGTGCACGCATTGGCATCCACCACCACCAGTGGGATGTGTGGCGCTCTCTGTGGACGGATCTTTCTCGGCAGCAAATCCTCTAACCAAATACTAGTAGCTTGTATTGGCAGTTTTCTAGGGAGTACTCTTTTCTGAAAGAAGCACCAATCTATTTTTCTTTATTTGTACACTGTGTCACAACTTTGATCCAAAGGTCCAGAGCTATTTTAGGGTGATTGGCGTAGTGCTCGGAGACTGATTGTAAGCATGATTTTCATTAGCTATCACACTGATTGTAAGCATGAGCAGGTGGAAGATTAGGTTAGTGTGAAGCTTACCTTAAACCCTACCACCGCCATTGAAACGAGGTGAGCATCGAGGGAACCGTGGAGAACGGCGGGGAAGCGACGTCGCGCCATCCGGCCTCCTCTTGTGGTGGGAGAACGAATACTCCTGTGGCTCCGGCTGGCTCTGCACCCTCACGAACGGCACACCATACTCGATCGATTCGTTATCCTCTGGGTGCTCGACCTTCGACCTGTACGCCCACCACCTCCGTCTGACTGTCGCCTCAGGCGAATCTGTCTGCTCCATCGCCCAGAGGAGATACTCGATGAACTCGGAGGACTGTGGCGTGACTGCCGCCGAGGAGTACATGTACATCACCGCCCTCATCGTCGCCGTCTCGCTCTTTCGCATACATTGCCACATGGCCTGCACCATCCTCAAAATCTCCCACTCATTGTCAAACCAATTAAGGATCTCCTTTAACCTGGCTAACTTTGCCTGGTCGCCGCCGGCGATCTGCCTGATTTGCTGCTGCATCCTCTCCATAGATGTCCTTCTGAGTGGTCCGGTGCTAGCTTTGGAAGATGGGAGGAGAGACGATGGTCTTGCAATAGAGAAGAGGAAGAGGCGAGATGGTGGTTTTGGAATGGAGATGATGGAGAGGAGGAGGTGGTTTTGCAATGGAGAAGATTAGAAGAGGGAGAGGCGAGACCGTGGTTTTGGAATGGAGATGATGGAGAAGAGAGGAGGTGGTTTTGCAATGGAGAAGAGGGAGAGGAGCGCGCGGCAGCGGTTTAGGATTGGACGAGAGGGCCAGCGCGCTGTGACTGGATCAAAATCAAAATCAATTTACCCTTCAATTAAGAAAGCGACCCCACATTAACTAGTCTCCCTTTTATTTTGGGTCATAATTGACCATGATTTTCGCACATAAAATATATGTTATACGTTGCAAAAAGAATATAATTTGAAAGTACATTTAGATACGAACCAAACCATACAATTTTTAGTGACATGCATTCACATTTTGCTTGTCAAATACAGTATGTGGTCAAACTTTGACCCAAAATACGCAAAGCAACAAAAAAATACTTCCAAGACCAGCGCCGCTCTTCCACTCTTCTCCTCTTAAACCACCACCGCTCCTCTCCTGTTCCAATCTAAATCCAGTGCCGCTCCTCTCCTCTTCCATTTCAAACCACCGCCCCTCCTCTCTTGTTCCAGTCCAAAACCAGCATCGCTCCTCTCCTGTTCTAATCCAAAACCAGCGCTGCTCCTCTCCTCTTCCATTCAAAAACCACCGCCGGCGAGTGAAGGTGCTATGGAGAAGTAGATTGATGGAGGAGTACAACCGATACGTGAGGATCGCAGATGGCGACCCTATGAAGCTAGCTAGGATGTTGGAGATACAGTCTTGGTTTGACAACACGGACCAACTAGCGGCGATGATGACATCCATGGCCAAATATCTGCAACAGAGCGAAAAGGCGGCGATACACCCGGAGGGAGACGCGCGGGAGTACATAGAGCTGCTCCTTTGGGCCATGGAGCAAACAGATTCACCGAATCCGATCATGAGGGAGCGGTGGTGGGAGTATCGATCCCAGATGGAGCATCCACTAGAGATTGAAGGATCAAGCATCTATAGGGTGCCGTTTGTGAGGGTGTCCTGCCAGAGTGATCCGGTGGAGACTTCGTTGACCAAACCCAACTGCAAGAGGAGAAAAGCAGTTGGCCCGATGACGCTTCCCAGCCATCCTCTCCCTCGTCGTTCACATCGTCTCACGGGGCGGCTGTCTGCCACCGAGGAATAGGAGGGGACTGCCCCCCCCCCTAGCCCAATAGTCGGGCAGGTTGTGAATTGTCAGGAGGAGCTTAGGGTTGTCAGTATTTGCAGGTTGTGAATTGTGTTTTGTGTTGTGTATTTGAGAGTACTTTCAGATATGAATGTCTTTTGAATTTCAGATTTGCAGTATTGAGCATATGAAGTATTTTATGAATTCTAGAGATCTATTTTTAGCACTTCAAAAAATGTAGTTTCATAGGAGTATAAAAGTGCAGACAATGTGATTCTCAGAGAAGAAACTGCAAGTTTTAGTTTCAGATAAGAAACTGCAAGTTCAGTTTCAGATAAGAAACTGCAACTTTCAGAGGCAGAGCATTTATATTAACACGGCCTTTTCAAACAGGGTTAACATCATGTTGGAAGTTTTATTCATGGTCGAAAATGGAACTACCAGCAAGTTAACATCATGCTGATCAACATTCATGCATAGAACATCTTCATATGATGCACAGTCAAAATGCCCACACAATGTCGAGTGTGCGAAACACAGAGAAAACGAGGGACGAAGTTTTGGCAAGTGTTGGACGTGGTGTGCGTAGATGACAATGGGGACCCACATGTCAATAAAGGCAGAGGCAAAAAAATTGGAGATATTTTCCCAGCACATGTGTGAGGTGGAATCGAACCCGGGCGGAACAACTATTGGGTAGTCTCACTTGGCCACTAGGCTAGTTTAGTAGTTTTGTTAATAATAAGGCACTTCCTTAGGTGGTCGGATCCCCTCCTGCTCCTTTTTGTGCTCGCCGCGACGCCACTGTCTGCCATTGTGAACATGTTGAACAGACGAGAGGAATCTGGAGAGGACTGTACGTGGAGAGGCGGACAGTCGGGACCCACCAGGTCTATGGCCGTACGCAAGCAAGTGCCTCATCGAAAAAATACTTCCTCCTAATGCTATACTAACATTGGGGCCCACAGGTTTGTCAACATAGTTACATTTTTTAGGTGCTTCAACGTAGTTACTATAGGAGATAAATTCACAACGAAGCCGGGGAGCTGGCAGGTATCATTTATTATCACTGGGGCCGCAAGTATCAGCTGGATTTTGGGCTGCCCCGTCTAGGCTTTCATTTTTAATATGCGCAGCCCACGACCTCGGATGGGAGGTCCATAGGCCTGTTTGTATTTTCTTGAGGGCCGTCATGTACCGACCGGCCTATGGACCTCCCATCCGAGGTTTTATTTTTCCTGAATATCGGCAGCCCAATTTATGTATTTTTTTGAAGAAAACGCAGAGGTCTATTCTATTTTTCTATATAAGAATAGGAACGCCAGGTCCAACTTATGTTTCCCTTCTAACTATATTATATATATATATATATATATTATTATTTTATATGTTATTATATATTATTTTTATTGTCATCATATATTTAACACATACTTACATATGTAAGAAAACAATATCCCACATCTTATTAACTTATAAAAACAATTTCTTAACAATAAAATTATGGATTGTTTTGGCACGAAAATCCTAGTGATTGTGTACAAAAGCTTGGTAAGATTTAAGGACGAATGTAATAATATCACTTATTATTTAAATATATTTATAACAAAATTCTCAGCCCCTTTTCATTTTTTCATAACATTGCTGGCCCAACCCAACATTATAATTAGAATCAGCCCAGCAAAATTGTGTATTTCGAGAAAGTGCAAATGGCCTGTAATTTTTTAGGAAATAAAATAAATGGGTCACATGGACGCTACATTATTTGTTCACCCAGCCCAGCTAATGGCTGTAATTCAAAAATAAGATCAAATTGACTGTAAATTCAACCGTGCAAAAAAAAGACTGTAAATTCTGAAAAAATGGGTTGAATATGTGCCACATTTTTGGAGGCTGAAATGTGGGCCAATAGGTCGAAGCCAACGCAAGTCGTTGTCAATTTAGTCAACAAATGATTCTGACATGTTAGCCGTTGGATTTACATCCAATGACCGGCATCCATCTTCAATCTCTCGTCTTCTTCCTCCAGCGCCGCCGGGACCACCTCCCGCCTCCTACTGCTAGCAGCTCTGCTTAGCACGCTTCGCTATGAAGCGCTACTCCACCGTTGGCCAGGCCATCCCTCCACCCCTCCACACCTCCTGTTCTTCTCCATCGACTACCGAACCACACCGCACTAGAACCAGTTAACCCTCGTACACCTCTCCGTCTGCGACTCTACTCTCGCGTCTTCCCATCTCCGGCTCGTTGCTGTCCGGGGCCTCGCCGTCGTCCACAACCATGGATGCGCTCGGCGTGGCGTGGTCAACATGGTCAATGAACGACACCATCGGAATTAGACTGTGCGTGGAGAGGCTGACAGCTGGGTCCATGGCCGCACACAAGGAAATGCCTCCTTATTACGTGCAAAATAATGATTCCTCCACCTGACATCTAGGAACCACCGGAAGGGCCTCTGTATTTCACGAAAAAATGTGCCCCCTGCTGACAGGTCAGACCCACCAGCTATCTTCGCACGCAAGGAAGTGCCTCCTTATTACGCACAAAAAAATGAATACTCCCCCTGCTAGCTGGAACCCAGCATAGTGGGAGGCTAACTTGTGGGCCTACCAAGTTGACGGGGACGGAGGGCTTTGTTAACTTAGTTAATATGAACGATTCTAGCTCCTGTTACTGTACGATGTTCATCCAACGACCGCAGTGCTTCTTCAACCTCTGGTCTTCTTGCTCCAGCCGCCCAAACCAGCGATGGTCGTGCCGCGTGCTCCTGCCTCCCGTGGCCGTTTGTGATGTCGTGGAGGCCTCACCGCCCCCTACTACTCCCACTGCTGGCCAGGCCATCCCTCTACTCACCCTCACCCCTTGTTATTCTACGGCAACGGCAGCCTCATACCGCAGCCGAATCAGTGAACCCTCGTACTCCTCTTCGCATGGGCATCCACTGTTGCGTCTTCCCCGGCTCCGTGTCATCCCCTTCCTAGGCCTCGCCGTCGTCCACCGCCGTGGTGCTCTCGGTGCGGCGTGGTCAATGTGGTCAACGACTGACTTCCATCGGAAGAGTACTGTGCGTGGAGAGGCTGACAATTGGGTCCACGGCGGCCGCAAGGAAGTGCCTCCTTATTACGCGCAAAATAATTATTCCTCCACCTGACAGCAGGGACCCATCGGACGGGCCACCGTATTTCACAAAAAAAACATTTCCCCCCTGACTGCTGGGACCCACCAGCTACACCTTCGCACGCAAGGAAGTGCGTCCGGGCAAAAAAAATGATTCGCCCCCCTGACTGCTGGGACCCACCAGCTACATCTTTGCACGCAAGGAAGTGCCTGGCAGTCGGGACCCACCTGGTCGAAGCGTACGTAGCGTTGTCATTCTGGTCGTGAACGTGTACATACATACTGTTGGATGTAGAGGTGTGCACGTGTCATAGTAGAGGCGCGCACGTACCATGTACACGTACGTACAGCGGCCAGTGTGCAAGAAAGAAAATACGGCCACGTATGTGTACATACGGGCGGAGTCTCGAATGCCTACTCGCGCATACGTATGGCCAGGACTCGTGTACATGGCTGGGTCGGAATGGAGAAACAACGTCGTCGTCGTGTTCATGGGGAGCCAATCGGCTGGGTCGGAACAGAATGCGTCGTCGTGTTCATCGGGAGGGCTTGGACGGAACAGGCGATGGAAACGAGGCCTCGCCTACCGCCGAACGGAGGAAATAGCCTTGTGTTCGACCGGCCACGTTCGAAACGGGATCATGTTCATCGGGAGGGGTCTGGCGTACCGCAAAACAGAGGAAACGGACCTCCTACTGTCGAAACGGGGGTCCTGTTGATCGGGAGGGGTGTGGCTGAAAGTGCAACTATCCCTAGGTGGTTTTGGTAATTCCTAACAACATATAGCTCATTGAGCTAATACTATTCCAAGACAAATATTTCAGGAAAGCTAAATGATTGGCATGGCATGGATGAGAAAAGTGGATCCCTCAAAATGCTAAGGATAAAAGGATTGGCTCAAGCTTCAAGCTCAAGACTCTTCATTTTATATTTTAGTGATCCAAGATCACATTGAGTCTATAGGAAAATCCAATACTATCAAGGAGGGATGACGTGTTGCTTAATGACTTTCTTGCTTCATAGTGCCTAGTGATATGCTCTAAAACCCTCAACTACTTTCCCACATCCACATATAACCTAAACCTAAAGTCCAACTCGGCCCCACCGATTCTTTCTATCCGGCGCCACCGAGTTCAGATGTCATAGCCACTGCCACAAACCCTAGGCAAATTGGTCTCACCGATAGGGATCTCGGTCTCACCGAGATGGGATCATAATCTCTCTATTTCCCTTCGTAACGTTTTGGTCTAACCGAGATGAGTGATCAGTCCCACCGAGATTGCAATGTAAACTCTCTGTTTCCTTTTCGTAACATTTCGGTCTCATCGAAATGAGCCAACCGGTCCCACCGAGTTTACCTAACCAAATCTCTGGTTAGCTTATTACCAAAATCGGTCTCACCGAGTTTGTGTAATCAGTCTCACCGAGATTATGTTATGCCCTAACCCTAACCATATCGGTCCTACCGAGTTGCATGTTGGTCCCACCGAAAACCCTAAGGGTCACTAGGTTTACTAAATCGGTCTGGCCGAGTTTGTTGATTCGGTCCCACCGAGATTGGTAAATTGTGTGTAACGGTTAGATTTTGTGTGGAGGCTATATATACCCCTCCACCTCCTCTTCATTCGTGGAGAGAGCAATCAGAACAAACCTACACTTCCAACTTACCATTTCTGAGAGAGAACCACCTACTCATGTGTTGAGGCCAAGATATTCCATTCCTACCATATGAATCTCGATCTCTAGCCTTCCCCAAGTTGCTTTCCACGCAAATCTTCTTTCCACCAAATCCAAATCCTGTGAGAGAGAGTTGAGTGTTGGGGAGACTATCATTTGAAGCACAAGACCAAGGAGTTTGTAAGGGCAAGGAGATTGCCTACTTTCTGAAGATCTACCGCTAGTGAGGCAAGTCCTTCGTGGGCGAAGACCATGGTGGGATAGACAAGGTTGCTTCTTCGTGGACCCTTCTTGGGTGGAGCCCTCCGTGGACTCGCGCAGCCGTTACCCTTCGTGGGTTGAAGTCTCCATCAACGTGGATGTACGATAGCACCACCTATCAGAACCACGGCTCAAAAATCACCGTGTCTCCAAATTGCGTTCGAAATCTCCAAACCCTTCCCTTTACATTCTTGCAAGTTGCATGCTTTAATTTCCACTACTCATATACTCTTTGCATGCTTGCTTGAATTGTGTTAAGATTGCTTGACTTGTGCTAAGTTTGCTAAAATCTGCCAAAGACTAAAATTGGGAAAAGGTTAAGTTTTTATTTGGTCAAGTAGTCTAATCACCCCCCCCCTCTAGACATACTTCAAGATCCTACAAGTGGTATCAGAGCTGTTGGTCTCCATTTGCTTTGATTTCCATAGCTTTTGGTGGTCATAGCCTTGGTTTCACAACCTAGGAGAGTATGGCGTCTAGCGAGGGAAACTATCACTGTAGAGGTCCTTACTTTGATGGTACTAATTTTGCTAGTTGGAAGCATAAGATGAAAATGCATATTCTCGGACATAACCCCGCCGTTTGGGCTATTGTGTGTATTGGCTTGCAAGGTGAATTCTTTGATGGGAGAGAACCAAACCGTGAAGCTAGCGCGGAAGAGTTGAAGATGCTGCAATACAATGCTCAAGCTTGTGATATCCTCTTCAACGGATTGTGCCCCGAATAATTCAACAAAATCAGCCGTCTTGAGAATGCAAAGGAAATTTGGGACACTTTGATTGATATGCACGAAGGTACCGACTCTGTCAAGGAATCCAAATTGGATGTGCTTCAAAGTCAACTTGACAAGTTCAAGATGAAGGATGGTGAAGGCGTCGCTGAAATGTACTCTAGGCTTGCTCTCATCACAAATGAGATTGCCGGCTTAGGAAGTGAAGAGATGACCGACAAATTCATCATAAAGAAGATCCTTAGAGCCTTGGATGGAAAATATGATACTGTGTGCACATTGATCCAAATGATGCCCAACTACAAGAATCTCAAGCCAACGAAGGTCATCGGAAGAATTGTTTCTCATGAGATGTCACTCAAGGATAAGGAGGAGCTACACAACAAGTCAAGTGGTGCTTACAAAGCCTCATGTGAAGCTCCCACATCATCAAGTGAGAAACAAACATTCAATGAAGAATTGAGCCTAATGGTGAAGAACTTCAACAAATTCTACAAGAGTAGAAGCAAGGAAAGAAGTTCCAAGTCAAGGTCCTACAATGACAAAAGATCTTCTAGTCGAGAGCGAAATTGCTACAAATGTGGAAGACCCGGACACTATTCCAATGAGTGTACGGCTCCCTACAAAAGAAGATAAGATTCTCCCAAGAGAAGAAGTAGAAGAGAAGAATCACCGCCAAGAGAGAGAAGGAGTAGAGATGATCGTTATGAACGAAGAACATCTCGGAGAAGCAAGGATTCGGAAAGGAAGGACAAGTCATCAAAAGCTACACAAAACAAAGACATCAAGCTCATGTTGGTGAATGGGTATCTGGTTCCAACTCTGAACATCACTCCGAGAGAAGCTATCACTCCGACTCCGAACATACTCAAGATGAAGGTGTTGCCGGTCTAGCACTTGTGTCAACCAACTCCCACGACATATTTGATTCACCAAATGAAGGAATTGGAAGATGCTTCATGGCAAAAGGCCCAAAGGTAACACACCCCGAGTATGTTGATTTCAATAGTGATGAAGATGACTTGCTAGGTGATGATGATTTACTTATTGACAACTCTAGTGATGAATACTATGATGAAACGTCAATTAATCATGCTAATCAAGATAAAACGAATGACAATGATAAGGAGAAAATTGAGCTCCTAACTAAAGAAATAAACACTCTTAAGTTAGCTCATGAAACTATCTTAGGGGATCATCGAGAACTTTTAAGGACTCATGAGAAGTTACGCTTTGAAAAGCTCAATCTTGAGAAAGAGCATGAGTTCTTAAAGGCAATCAGTGATGATCTTCGCAAGAAAAGTTCTTCTTACATTGCCAAGCGTTTACTCTTATCTACTTACATGCCTCAAGTCAAGTCTAGTAACAAAAACAAGAAGGATTCTTCCTCTAGTAGTAACAATCATCATGCTAAATCCAATGTTGTTGCTTCTAGTAGTTCTCTTGATTCCACTAATGACTCTCTTAGCCAAGTTACACTTGAGCAAGAAAATAGCTTATTGAAGGGAATCACAGAGAAAGGTGTTTACAAGAGCCTTGCCGGAAGTAAGCAATTCGAGGAAATTGTATGCAAGCAAGGAAGGCACCGGAAGAACCAAGGTGTTGGTTTTGGACGAAAGTTCAATGCCAATGGAGTTGAGTGGGAAGAAGATCAATACCCCAAGACGAAGTTTGTTCCTCAACGAGAGAAGTATGATCCTACTTCCTTCAAAGTGACACAAGCTCAAGATGATCTTCCACCACAAGACCACAAGCAAAAAGGCAAGGATGAGCTTCAAGAAGATATTGATGCATTTGAAGAAGCTCCCAAAGCCTCGGTCAAGTGGATTCCCAAGACTACATCAAGCTCTACTTCATCAAGTACAACTACAACTCCAAGGATTCCCATCAACATGGTGTGGATCCCGAAGAAGAAGAACTAGAGAGCTCTTGAGGGTGACTCCGCCAACATTCTTCACTCATATCATTTTGGCAAGGACAAGTGCAATCAACTTCCACATCTTGCACTAGTTCAAGGAGTCACAAACCCTTGTTGGTAAGACAAGGGACAAGGTAACCTAATGTTTTCATATACGTCATCTTGTGTGAGCATCACTATATGTCTATGGATATCCTTGTTTGTTTCTTGTGGGACTAACCCATGTAGGTAGTGAAAGTGCAACTCGCTCCAAAGGATTGCTCCAAATGAACTACATCGACATTGAGCATCCACATCTTCGACACCTACATGAAGTCATCATCGACAAAACCCAAGGTTAGTTCATCCCTCTAAGGGGGGATCTCACATCTAGGGGGAGCTTTACTCTAATAATTGAGTTAAAGCAACTCTAATGGTGTGAACACATCAATGCATTATGTAAAAGTGTAACCCCACTTGAGCTTAAACGATGAGTATGACCTATGATCAAATGTTCTCAATTGACTCCTAAGTCAAGATACTCATATATAGATGACCTAGTCATCGCCAATTGCTTGATAGATGCTAGAATTGGTTGTGCATGCTTTGCCACATATTTCAATTGTCATTTTATTGTGTGAGCATGTTGGTTGCATATTTTACTCATTCGAGGACATCCACTTGTAGTTTTGCTTGTTTGGCTTCTTTTTCTTTTGGCCAAGTGGATGGACAAGAATGCCTAAGAACCTTCTCTAGCTATCTATGATTTTCTTGTCTCAAACTCTATTCATGCTACATCAATTTTTTTTGATCAAGTCAGATTCGAACCACTCTGTGTGAGGAGCACTTGGAGTCCCCGATTCGTCATAGACTTAAACTTCCAAAACTTCTTTGTGCGTTTCGGTCTGACCGATTCTTCCATTTCGGTCATACCGACATCACTAAGTCGATCTAGGTTTTCCATCGGTGCAACCGATTTGAACAGTTCGGTCTCACCGAGTTGCAGTAACTGCTTGCAGTTATGCATCTCGGTGCCACCGAGTTGTTCCACTCGGTCACACTGACAGGGTCGGGCTATATATACCGAAGGGCAAAAATTTTGGAAAATTCTTTGAAAGGTTTCGCCCGCGCTCAGCCCACTCTGCCTCCAGGGTCTCCAGATCGCTCTCTTCATCGCCAGCCGCCTCCCGACGCTGGTCTCCGCCGCTGTTAACGGGAATCTCCACCGCCGTTGCCGCCGTAGCGAGTCCATCGCCGAACTAGGGTATGGACTTGATCACTGTGCTATCCCCATCTGATTCCTAGCACATTGTGTTTTTCATGAATCTTGCCACGATTGAAACTATCTCATCTAGTCAAAACAATCCATAGATTAGGTTTGATTTGAAAATTTAGGGTTAGGTTTCCGCCGAAACCATCTCGGACCCACCGAGTTGTAGAAATCGGCTCCACCGATTTGGCCAAGGCCATTGCACTTGTAATTCTTAGTCTGACCGAGAATTGCAAATCGGTGTGACTGAGATCAGAATTTTGTGAAACCCTAGCAGTCTCGGTGCCACCGAACTGTGACTCGGTCTGACCGAGTTCACTAGTTTAGGTTCCTAAAGCTGCTTCGGTATCACCTAGTTCACAAATCGGTTGATCCGAAATGCTTTCTGTGGAAAACTAAAAACTAAGTTTTTAACTCAATCTTTTGCAAAAATCTCTGTATTTTGTGATGCTTATCCACTCTATCTCATCTACATCTATTCACAGGGTCAGCAGTCAGTGTTTGAAGCATGTCTGACCAGAGTGACAGCCAGAACAGGGAAGAGGAGCAGGTTCCTATGAGTGAGGGCACTAGTCCCTCTAGTTCCTCAGATGAGGGCAGCAGGAGCACCCCAAGCAACTTACCCAAAGCTGCCACAAGAAAACCTCAGACTCCGAGGATGAAGACTATGTGGCAGAAGAGGATGAGGCCACCTCCAGGAAAGTGCTCAAGAAGGAGTATGGCACTGCTGCAGCCACCAAGCCATGTCTGAACCGGAAAGTCCCTGCCAAGAGGACTCCCATGCTGAAAGTTAGAGCATCAACTCAGGAAATTGAGAGATCGGAACCCAAGGAGCCAGTAGTGGCTGAAAAGAAGAGGAAGGAAAGGGTCAAGAAGACCATGGCCAGAGTTGTTGGGAAGCCTTCCATGATGGATGAGGAAGAAGAAGAAGAGACTACTGCTCCAGCTCCCAAAGCTCAGAAGCTCATGGGTGATGACATAAGGTCAGGGGCCACTCCATCAAAGCCCAAAGAAGCACCTAAGGCTGCTTCCAAGCCCAAGACTGCACCCAAGAGGAATACCAGGAACATCCCAGCTGCTGAAAAGAACAAGGCCCCGGTGCCTGAAGTTGCTGAAGAAGAAGATGAAGGGCATGTTCTGAGAAAGCTGAAGCCTAAGATTCCAGACCATAACGATGCTCATCCTGTTGCTGAGAACATGAAGCTAAGAAAGGATGCAGGTCTCAGACAGTGGAGGTTGACTGATCCTTATGCAGTCAAGAGGAGAACTGCTGTGGACTACAGGCTCCACACAAAGGAGCAGCAGGACTTCTGTGAGACTGTGTTGCTGGACAAGAAACCAATAGTTTGTGACATGAGATGGGTCGATTGGAAGTACATCAAGGAGAGTGAGGAACACTACCCAGGTGTGCCTGACAGCTTCAAGGGTTCTGGAGTTGATGACTTTGTTGGGCAGAAGTTCACAAAGTGGAATGATGAGCTCATCATGCAATTCTACTCCACAGCTCACTTCTATCCTGATGGCAGAATAGTTTGGATGTCTGAAGGTACAAGGTACCAGTCCATAATTGAAGATGGGCAAATCTGATCAATGCACCAAAGGAGAAAGAAGATGACTTGGATGTCTATGCCAAGAAGAAGAAGGATCACAACTCAATGGCACACATGTACAAGGAGATACCAGATGATGCTCTTAAGACTCACAAGTTTGGGTCTATCCATTTCCTTCTGTCAGGACTGCCAACCATCAACTGGATCCTCAGGTACACTCTCTTACCCAAGTCAGGTGATCATAACATGATCAGAGGCCATGCTGTTAATCTGCTACACTTGTTTGTTGTGCCTCAAAAGTTCAAGGTTATGAGCCTCATTGTTGAAACAATCAAGAGGACAGCTGCAGACCAGAAGAGAAGTTGTGGGTATGCCCCACAGATCCAGGAGCTGATAAACTCTAAGATGGGCACTGGCACTTACCTGTTGGACAAGAAACACATGCCTATCTATCCAGACTTTGAGGACAACCAAGTAGTCATGGATGAAAATGAACGATCTTCAGTGCAAGCACAAGTGAAGAAGGAGAAGGCAAAGACAGAGAAGGCTGCCAAGATGCCAACAATTGATGAGGCATCTGAGTACTTTCTGAAGAGCAAACAAGACCAGCTTGGTTACTTGATAGCATCCACACTGAGGATTGAGAAATGGTTGGCCACCCTAACTCAAAACCAGGAGAGCCTGGAAAGAATCATGGAACAGAAGTTCTATGACTTAGATGTGAAAGTAACTGAGATCCAGTCTGTAGTGGAGCAACTCCAAGATGATATGCAGGAGAGGAAGGGGAAGACAACCACTGAGGCATTTGCTAGAGTGCCTAGAGCTCAGAGATCAGCTGATGTGCCTGTGACAGACACAAGAGCAACATCATCTGCACCTGCTACAGCTTCAGTGCCACTAGCTCCAGCATCTACTCCACCAGCTCCAACTTCATCAACTAATGTCTTCACCCATGGAGTCTTGTCTACACCACCACATCAAGACCAAGCCTGAGAGACGATATAGTACTATGCATTTTCTAGGAACTTTTTGGTAACTTGTTGCCAAAGGGGGAGAAAAATATATAGATCATAGGCTTCAAGAGAGAGAGAGAGTTTGCTTTTGTTCTCTCTTGTCTTTGTGGTTGAACTTTATTTGCTTTCGCTTGCTTGAGATACTACTTTATTGCCTGTGTGATACAATGATGATCATGTGTTTGATCATATGCTACTTTAATGCTTGTTGGATGACATTATTCCTTTTATCTCTATATGATCATTCACTTTGCTTGGTGATGAGTGCATGTTTTTAAATATTATCATTTTGAGCGCTCCACCAAGATGTATGTGACATGGGAGAGTAACTCATGAACCTAACTCTATGTGCATTTGCAGTCCAAAGCAAATCTTAAACTATGCACAAATTTAGGGGGAGCTCTCACATTTCACATACTTCTCAAAGCGACGATGTTTTTCAATCTTATTATCTTTTGTCGAAGCTTTGATCTATATGTTGTCATCAATTACCAAAAAGAGGGAGATTGAAAGTGCAACTATCCCTAGGTGGTTTTGGTAATTCCTAACAACATATAGCTCATTGAGCTAATACTATTCCAAGACAAATATTTCAGGAAAGCTAAATGATTGGCATGGCATGGATGAGAAAAGTGGATCCCTCAAAATGCTAAGGATAAAAGGATTGGCTCAAGCTTCAAGCTCAAGACTCTTCATTTTATATTTTAGTGATCCAAGATCACATTGAGTCTATAGGAAAATCCAATACTATCAAGGAGGGATGAGGTGTTGCTTAATGAGTTTCTTGCTTCATAGTGCTTAGTGATATGCTCCAAACCCCTCAAATACTTTCCCACATCCACATATGACCTAAACCTAAAGTCCAACTCGGCCCCACCGATTCTTTCTATCCGGCGCCACCGAGTTCAGATGTCATAGCCACTGCCACAAACCCTAGGCAAATCGGTCTCACCGATAGGGATCTCGGTCTCACCGAGATGGGATTGTAATCTCTCTATTTCCCTTCATAACGTTTTGGTCTAACCGAGATGAGCGATCGGTCCCACTGAGATTGCAATGTAAACTCTTTGTTTCCTTTTCGTAACATCTCGGTCTCATCGAAATGAGCGAACCGGTCCCACCGAGTTTACCTAACCAACTCTCTGGATAGCTTATTACCAAAATCGGTCTCACCGAGTTTGTGTAATCGGTCTCATCGAGATTACGTTATGCCCTAACCCTAACCATATCGGTCCTACCGAGTTGCATGCTGGTCCCACCAAAAACCCTAACGGTCACTAGGTTTACTAAATCGGTCTGACCGAGTTTGTTGATTCGGTCCCACCGAGATTGGTAAATTGTGTGTAACGGTTAGATTTTGTGTGGAGGCTATATATACCCCTCCACCTCCTCTTCGTTCGTGGAGAGAGCAATCATAACAAACCTACACTTTCAACTTACCATTTTTGAGAGAGAACCACCTACTCATGTGTTGAGGCCAAGATATTCCATTCCTACCATATGAATCTTGATCTCCAACCTTCCCCAAGTTGCTTTCCACTCAAATCTTCTTTCCACCAAATCCAAATCCTGTGAGAGAGAGTTGAGTGTTGGGGAGACTATCATTTGAAGCACAAGAGCAAGGAGTTCATCATCAACACACCATTTGTTACTTCTTGGACAGTGGTGTCTCCTAGATTGTCTAGGTGTCACTTGGGAGCCTCCGATAAGATTGTGGAGTTGAACCAAGGAGTTTGTAAGGGCAAGGAGATCGCCTACGTTGTGAAGATCTACCGCTAGTGAGGCAAGTCCTTCGTGGGTGACGGCCATGGTGGGATAGACAAGGTTGCTTCTTCGTGGACCCTTCTTGGGTGGAGCCCTTCGTGGACTCGCGCAGCCATTACCCTTCATGGGTTGAAGTCTCCATCAATGTGGATGTACGATAGCACCACCTATCGGAACCATGGCTCAAAAATCACCGTGTATCCAAATTGTGTTTGAAATCTCCAAACCCTTCCCTTTACATTCTTGCAAGTTGCATGCTTTAATTTCCGCTGCTCATATACTCTTTGCATGCTTGCTTGAATTGTGTTAAGGTTGCTTGACTTGTGGTAAGTTTGCTAAAATCTGCCAAAGACTGAAATTGGGAAAAGGTTAAGTTTTTATTTGGTCAAGTAGTCTAATCACCCCCCCTCTAGACATACTTCAAGATCCTACAGTGGCGTACCACAAAACGAACGAAACAGACTTGTGTTGGAGCACTACGGTCGAAACGGGGGTCCTGTTCATCGGGAGGGGTGTGGCGTACCGCAAAACGGATGAAACGGACTTGTGTTGGAGCGCTACGGTCGAAACGGGGGTCCTGTTCATCGGGAGGGGTGTGGCGTACCGCAAAACGGGACTCCACGGGATACTGTTCATCTCCATCGTCGACCTTCTCCAGCCTCCACCTGTGACTGTTCATCAACGGGCTCCTGTTCATCCAGCCACCACCGCGCACTACTCCACCGGCTATTGTTCAACCACCCATCTCCACGGGCTCCTGTTCAATCACCCCTCCACGGGCTACTGTTCATCCACCCCTCCACCATCTACTATTCATCCAGCCCTCCACGGGGTCATCCTGTTCATCCAGCCCTCCATGGGGTCCTGTTCATCCAGCCCCAACC
>NC_041393.1:587943969-587979552 GCF_002162155.2 Triticum dicoccoides
GCCACAATGCTCACTGTTCATCCAAATCCCCCCTGCAATGCTCACTGTTCATCCAGAGGCAGCATCAATCGGCTTCAGTTAGCAGCAGTAGCGAAGGAATCGCTCGATCACTCGGGTTCGGTAACGCATAACCTGCAATGCAATCGCTCGGGTTCAGTTAGGCGACGCGTCGCTCGGGTTCAGTTAGAGCCCAATGCCTCGCACACACGCGCGTACGTGTACGAGAGAAACACGCATCGCTCGGCCCCTGACCACCCACCGTAACCGGGAACTCCCCGAAATTTTCCTCGCCCTCGCTTCTACCACGGTTTTTTCCGTCATGGATGGCCCAAAGAATGTCATGCAGCTGCGTCTCCGGCCCGCCCAGGACGAAAAGCCCATTTTCTGACATGATTTTTTGTCATAGAAGTAGGAACCCACCACATCTATGATGATACCTGGTTTTGTCACAATTATCGTCATAGAAGTGTCATAAGTATGACAGAAAAAAAATTCGTTCGGCCCAAAATGTTACGGATGTGTCTTTTTTTTGTAGTGTATTTGATGCACCTGGGTTGTTCTGTCTCATCTCTACGGTGAAGATCTTAAGCAGATGGGCTTCAAGTAGGACTTTGACTGGTCTAAGCCGCCGTCGAAGAAATTCAAGAAAGTCAAATTTCCTTCTTTGGTGGCCAGCTCATTTTCTTCATCGCGCGAGACTGATGAAAATGAAGATTTGGACGACACTGCGCCAGGCCCTACTTCAACAACCAACCCCAACAACGCTGGCCCTCCTCCATCGACTTCGTGATGATATTCTTCAGGGGCGTTAGTCCTCACTTTTTGTCCCTTTTGGTCATTTGATGACAAAGGGGGAGAAATTTGAGTTAGTCTTCAAGCGGGTCTATCTATGTGGGCAATTTTTTGCTGTTAAGTTGCAACTCTCGCTCTTCTCAAGTGTTTGATTGGATCGAGTTGTAAACTTAAGTGCAATGGTGACCTGGTACTTTTGCTCTATTTTTCTGCATGCTAATTCCTCATATATGATATGCACGCATGCTGAATTACATCAGTCACCATATTTCATCATGCATTACAAATTCTTCATTCGATATGTTAAATGCTTGTATGAATTACAAGATATAGGGGGAGACCTCCATGATATTACTCTACAATGTGCATCTGCTATCAAAAGCAAATTCCTCACATATACACATCTTCAGGGGGGGTTCTTCTATATCTTGCAATCAAATTCCTCAATTTTGAGAATTTTCAATTAATATGTTTATCCCCATTGAAAATTTAACCTATTTGTCATCAATCACCAAAAAGGGGGAGATTGTAAGTGCATCAAGTGCCCCTTAGTGATTTTGGTGTATTGAAGACTTATAGGTTAAGGGACTAATATGTTTGTGAGTGTACACAGGCTCTATAAGTCGATGAGGAGTTTGATATTTATGATGAATGTCGACCCCTAAAAATGTATGTCTTCAGCTGAAGACTTTCGCTCTCTTGAAGATTTTGAAAGTGAAGAAATTGGTGTGACCTTGAAGACTTGGATATTCATGCGAGGATTATGAAGCATGAAGACTTTTGTTTTCATAGTTATATTTTCTCTTTCTTGAGTCATAGGAAACACCGCACTGTTAAAGGGGTCGAGGTAATACTAAGGAAACTGATTTCCAAGTGATGCTCATCTCAAAATCCTACACCTACCCAATCCTTTCGAGTGCCATTGGAAATCTCATATTAGCTCAGTCAATTTCTTCAGTGACAGTGACGAAGATCTTCTGGTCTCTGAGGAATTTGTTCTAACTGAGGAGTTACGAATTCGCCAGTGCGGATTGCCTACACAGTGAACATGATAGCCCTGAGGAATTCGAACCTAAAATTCGGCCGTTGTTGTGCTACATGCTAGTTGTCCAAAATATCCTACCACCTAACGGTCATATCATTGAAGGGCATTTATGTCTTATCATGTCGGGATGCTCCCTAGGCTATAAATAGCCGCCCCCTACAACCACTAGCTGGTTGGCTGCTCCACGAGAAACTGACACTTGTCATTGAGAGCATCCCATCCTCCGAGGACTTTGAGCGAAAATCATCAAGTGAGGAAGACCCAAAAACCCAAACCCAAACACCTACAAACCCAAAGTGATTGAGCATCACTGAAGAGATTGTTCCTGTGTGGAACCGACGTTTGATACCTTTGAGAACTGTGTATCCTCCAGATGGTTAGGCGTCATGGTCTGAGCATCCAAGAGGAATTGTGGATCGCCGAGTGACCAAGTCTGTGAAGGTTTGGAAGTCACCTGTGAAGACTTACCACTAGTGTTGGGTGAGGTCTATGTGACTTTAGCTCAAGGAGAATACGGTGAGGACTATGTGTCCGGGACTGTGTGTCCTCGAGTTTAAATACTTAGCCACTCCAACCAGACGTACAACTGTCACATCAGTTGGAACTGGTCTACCAAATCATTGTCTTCACCAAGCTAACTGGTTCTATTTCCTCAACCTGTTCGTTTCCTCATTCATGTGTTAATGATCCTGATCATTACTGTTTGAAGACTTTGACTGGAGAATTTCTATATTTCCTCAATCCAATTTCTTCAGTCACATAGTCTTCAGCCTGCTTATCCTGTTTTCACGCTTTCTGTACTATGTGCTTGTTTTCATTTCATCATGATGACTATGCTACTGCTCTGTTATGCTTATGCCTGAGTACTTATTCCGCTGCTAGTGTGTCGTTACTTAGGAATTTCTTCACCTAGAAATTCCTCAGTGACGGATTTGTAAAAATCACCTATTCACCCCCCTCTAGTCGATATAACGCACTTTCAGACCTGAAACTTCACGAAGATAATTTTTGGAATAAATAAAAAATATTGGCGAAAGAATCAACTAAAGGGGGACCACACCCTGGACACAAGGACGGAGGGTGCGCCCCCTGTCTTATGGCCCCCTGGACCTCCAACGACCTCAACTCCAACTTCATATATTCACGTTCGGGGAGAAAAAATCAGAGAGAAGGATTCATCATGTTTTACGATACGGAGCCGCCGACAAGCCCTATTCTTCCTCGGGAGGGCAGATCTGGAGTCCATTCGGGGCTCTGGAGAGGGGAATCCGTCGCCATCGTCATCGTCAACCATCCTCCATCACCAGTTCCATGATGCTCACTGTCGTGCGTGAGTAATCCCATCGTAGGCTTGCTGGACGGTGATGGGCTGGATGAGATTTACCATGTAATCGAGTTAGTTTTGTTAGGTTTGATCCCTAGTATCAATTATGTTCTAAGATTGATGTTGCTATGACTTTGCCATGCTTAATTCTTGTCACTAGGGCCCGAGTGCCATGAATTCAGATCTGAACCCTTTATGTTTTCATGAATATATTTGTATTCTTGATCCTATCTTGCAAGTTATAGTCACCTTTTACGTGTTATGATCCGGCAACCCCGGAGTGACAATAGTCGGGACACTTCCCGGTGATGACCGTAGTTTGAGGAGTTCATGCATTCACTAAGTGCTAATGCTTTGGTCTGGTACTCTATTAAAAGGAGGCCTTAATATCCCTTAGTTTCCATTAGGACCCCGCTGCCACGGGAGGGTAAGACAAAATATGTCATGCAAGTTCTTTTCCATAAGCACGTATGACTATATTCGGTATACATGCCTACATTTTATTGATGAATTGGAGCTAGTTCTGTGTCACCCTATGTTATAACTGTTGCATGATGAATGTCATCCGACATAATTATCCATCATTGATCCATTGCCTACGAGCTCGTTTCATATTGATCTTTGCTAAGTTACTTTTCCGCTGCCACTGTTACGATTGCTACAAAACTGCTACTGTTACTTTTGCCACTTTTATCGTTACTTCCATACTACTTTGCTACTAAATACTTTGCTGCAGATATTAAGTCTTTCAGTGTGGTTGAATTGACAACTCGGCTGCTAATACTTGAGAATATTCTTTGGCTTCCCTTGTGTCGTATCAATAAATTTGGGTTGAATACTCTACCCTCGAAAACTGTTGCAATCCTCTATACTTGTGGGTTATTAGTCCTCAACTTGAAGACCAGTTCATGGGGCTGCTAACGATATCTTGGACTAGGGGGTACTCACCACGTCGTCTCCCGACTAGGTGGATCGGGCCGAGGACCCCCATGGCGGTTCACTATTGGGCCACTTCGGGCAGCCCATGACATATACGAGGAAGATTCCACAAGACTTGGTGATCAAGACAAGGACTCCTCTTCGCTGAAGTATTCGACTAGGACTCTTATTATCCTAGACCTACGGTACATTACATAAGCCGGAGGGTTTAGAGCGTAGAGACATGCATACATCCATACACCCATTCATACATTCATCATACCCTAGGGTTTAAACCACAACTCACAATCTCGAGGTAGATCAACTCTGTACCTTGATACATCCATAATATAAGCAAGAGCAGGATGCAGGGTTTTACCTCCTTAGAGAGGGCCTGAACCTGGGTAAACTTTGTGTGTTCTCTCTTGTTACCCATCGATCCGATCTAACAGCTCGGGACTCGGTTTTCACACCGACACCCGGGAACACCCCTTTTTGATTAAGTTGAAAAATGCCAAGATAGTATAGTTGTTCCAGGATGGGAAAGGCAAGAGTTACCTGATTTTGTTCTTTACTTTCACCTCGAAAGCCTTTAGGTGGCCAACCTATTGTTTCTGGTGCCCAAGTTCTGCGCCTAGGCTGGCGTATGATGTGTGCTTCTCGGAATGGATCCGGTCAGCGTCATGGGGTGGAACTCTTAAAAAGATAGTTCTTCATTGAGCCACAGGGTTATGTGGGTGGCGTGCGAGTTCTTTGTTCTGAGCTGCCGAGTGAACCTCGTTCAAACTAGCAACCTGAACTACCCGGATAGGACCTTCCTGCATGCATCGGTATAAAAACTGCAATTTAATGGATACACAACTGCTATTACACACCATGCTATCATTTGGAGAAAAACCATTAGTGAAGCTATGGATACCGGCCCATTATTCTTCCTATTTCTTACAACCTCGATCAACACTCTCTTTACAATTCCTTGTTTTATTTTCTTATTGCAATCAATATTCCATACACCCATGCATTTAATCCTTGTAACTAGAAAGCTAATGAGACTAACAATCTCACTAATTTCGTTGGGGACAAAGGAAGTTTTGTATCTATGTGTGTATGTACTGATAATTGGTTGGTCTACAACTCCCACTGGTCTGATAAACCTTAAGGTCATCCGCTTGAGGAAAACTGTTGCTAGCTGCCAACCATTGCACTTGGGGGGGGGGGCATCTTCCTAATTCAGAGGAAGCAACCGAGCTCCATACCCTCCATAAATACCACCATTATGGCATTGTCCAAACCCTGAGATTTGTTTAGTCACTATTGCAACTTCATATAACGGATATATCCAACGGCCATAGGCGAACCACTCGTCGAAACCTCAAGTTAATCAATCATCCATCCATATTCGGAATACTCATACTGATATCCATAAATCTCACTACCTCCGATTCAAAATAAGCGTCACAGTTTTGAACTATGGTTAATTCAAAACTGTGACCCTTATTTTGGATCAAAAGTAGTACGGAGTACTTGTTATCGGTTGCATCGAAGGATTAAACCTCTGTAGCTAGGTGTATCATGTCCCGCTTGGTCAATAAAAACTTCAAAGTTAGTTTAACGATTGATAGGTGCAGTGCCGTCGTAGGTTCTAGTCGAATTGTCAAAGTCGACTCGAATGAAATATTAATGTGAAAACTTTCTAACACACTAGTCTCTCCTAAATAGGCATGTTCCTCCCTTGATGGATGGCTAAACCGCCATAACGCCTCTAAGACATGAATATATCACCATGCATTTTTTTACTACAGACATGAAATGCAAACTTGGGATGTAATTTTGGATGAAGAAAAATCACACCTTTTTCATCAGCAAACCTTTTTTTAGCATGGAGCACATGAATGCGAGAAAATGGTAGGTGATGCATGTTTCTAGTCAAGCGGGCGGGAGCGTCCGACGGGTAGGGGCAGGCGTCGTGGGTCGCGGGGAAGCTGTTTTGAGCGAGCACGAGCAAGACAACACAAAAATTGAGGGGGTCCAATTGCGATAAATTCTTTTTTTGTGCCTTGCGTAATTGTAGGGATTTGGGACGCAGGGATTACGACCAGTCAATCTAAATTACTAAGTGTTTATGAGAGAACGGATTAGATTAATGTTAGATGCTAGATTGAATTTAGTGGACCTAATCATGTAGTTGTATACTGATCCTCCTCTTCCTCCTAAAAAAAGCAGCTAGGGTTTCTGCCTCTCGCCGGCTCCGACGCAGATCGGCCCCGTCTCCGGTGGCCCTAGGGCCATGGAGGCACGGTGGATCCTGCCAAGGGCCGGCGGGAGGGCTTCGTTTTTAGTCGTTTCTTTCAATTTTGTTAGGGTTTGTGTTCTGCTCAGGAAGACGAAACGGCGGCGGCTTTCTGAAGATGAAATAAAGGTCTCCCCGCCTAGCCCCCGTTTCAGTGGTGCGTCTAGCATCGTTGGTGGGCGTGTGAAGGTGTGTCTCCGGCGGATATATCTTCGGTGGATTTGCTCGGATCTCGTTGCTATTCGTCTACGTTCGTGTGTCTTCGGATTGGATCCTTCCGATCTATGTTATTCTTCATCTGCGGCGATTGCTGTTCTGGTGCGCTGGTCCTATAAGGCCTTAGCACGACGACTTCCCACTGTCTACTACAACAAGTTGTGCCCGACTCTGACGATGGAGGGGCGATGACGGCGGCGCGCCTTCGGCTCGCTTCAGTGCTTGTAGTCGTCGCTAGGTGGTCTACGAATCTAGATGTAATTTTTATTATTTTTGGTATTCGTTGTACTGCCATGATTGAAGATGAATAGATCGGAAGATTTCCCAAAAAAAAAAAGTTGTATACTGATCCGTGTATATTTTATGAGGTGCGTTTTACAGATGATTATGTATGCTAAGTACGTATGAGTAAAGATAGAGAAGTTTCCCCGCAAAAAAAAAAGATAGAGAAGTTTGATTTGAAAAAGAGAGGATGTTCGAAAAATGGGAATATATCCTGACCCTGGAATGGGACTCGACCTTGTGAGAGACGGGACGGCTGAGATCCGCCCGAAAACCGCTCGCGCTCCCTGCACCTCTCAGCCCGTGTCCATTTCCACCCTCCAAACCAAAATCGGATCGCGATCCTAGGGTTACCACACCCTCCTCCCCACACCCATCCCCGTCGTCCGATCCGGTCCGATCCGGTCCCTCGCCATGGCACAGCACGACGGCAAGCCATACCAGCCGCGCCGGGGCCCCGAGCGCCCCCCGCAGCCGGCGGAGGACCCGCCCGCGCCCGCCGCTGCGCCCGCAGCAGCGGACGCCGTGATTGACCACCTCGCGGCCGTGGCTGCCGAGGCGGAGGCCTTGAACGCGTCCATAGCGGCCGTCGCGGCCGAGGCGGAGGCGATGAACGCGTACGAGCACGCGCAGGAGCAGGAGCAGGAGATGGAGGAGGAAGAGGAGGAGGAGGAAGAGGAGGAAGAGGAGGAGATGGAGGAGGACGACGACGAGGGCGAGGGGGATGGGCAGCATGAGCATGGGCAGCACGGCGGCAACGGGGAGTCCGTCCCGATGGACGCGGAGGCCGCGGCACAGGCGGCTGCTGCAGCTGCGGCCTGCGCACCGTTGGACCCGCACGGGGCGATGGTCTCTGCGATTGTGCCGCCCGCCACGGGTAACCAGCTCACCCTTTCATTTCAGGGCGAGGTCTACGTGTTCGACTCTGTTTCCCCTGATAAGGTCCGTCTCTTGCCGTTTGCTAGTAGTAGTAGTGTAATTTTGTCTCCCCTGCCTCTTTCGTAAATTCACTAGTCTTTGATTGCTGTCGCAGGTGCAAGCTGTGCTTTTGCTGCTAGGGGGAAGGGAACTGAACCCAGGCATAGGTGCCGGAGCATCATCAACTCCATACAGTAAGGTTGAGACAAGTGATGACAGTTAATATTTTATATGCTGGATGATTCACATGCGTCAGAGGTTGAATTTACTATGCTTCAGAGGTTGAATTTTCCACACCGGGTGGCATCATTGATGAGGTTTAGGGAGAAGCGGAAAGAGCGAAACTTTGATAAGAAGATCCGGTATACAGTTCGCAAGGAAGTTGCTCTAAGGTTGGTATAATCGTTGCCTGGGAATTCCAATCTTTATGTCTGAAATGTTGTCTGGGAAATTGCAGTCACATTATGTCTTGAAAGGTTATTAATGGCATACATTTAAATATGTTACATCCCTTACACATACTCCCTAGAGGGCAGGCCTGGCGCAGTGGTGAAGTCCTCCCCACTTGTGCCAAGAGGTCCTGGGTTCGAACCAGCCTCTCTGCATTGCACTTTGCAGGGTTAAGACTAGGTTCCTATAATCCCTCCCCAGACCCCACCTTGTGTGGGAGCTTCTATGCACTGGGTCTGTCCTTCCCTTACACATACTCCCTCCGTTCCAAAATAGATGACTCAATTTTGTAGTAAGTTAGTACAAAGTTGAGTCATCTATTTTGGAACGGAGGGAGTATTATTTTGCTGTTGTTTTCTTCGGAACATATGCTCATCCACTGCATTTTTATTGACAAACTCTGTTCAGTATGCAGATTAATTAATTGCCTCTAGTTGTTCCATTCGCCTTGTTAGTTTGTACCGTGTCAAATATCATTGGTACGCCATGATTCTTGTCAGTTGTAATAGTAGTGTGGCACTTCTTGATTTATATGGTTTCAGGTTCACAGCGTAGATCATAGTATCATACTATCTTGTGATTCTACATTCTTACCAGAGCTAAATGATTTGTAGTGTATCACTATCATGTATCGCTGTATCGCAGTTCCACCGTATCATTGTTACACTACATTCCCAAAGGTAGAATCGCTAGGATTGGTGCACATGAACTATTTGTGGTACCACTATCTATGGGAACAAAACCGCAAGGTCTGTCCATGCTTTGCAATGGTGGGTTAAGCAAGGCCACATAAAACATTATAAGCACGTCTAGTTCTAGTTGAGGTGGGCACTAGACCTCTCGTCTATTGTTCCTGCATAGTCACCTCACAAACCCTGTGAAGGCCTTGGGCTTCAGCTTCTTAGTAGAAGCCCACTTAGGTACATTCATGCGCGCAAGATCCAAAAAAGAGTCAGGTTTACATTCCTAATTTTGCCTCTGCATAGAGTCTATATCGCCTAAGTGCACGCGTAGGCATGCTTAAGGCTAGGAGCTCTGCTGTCGCCTAGCGCCTAGCACGCTTAATCGTACACCTATCAGCGCTTTTTTAGTTGGGCTGCATTCATTAGGCGCCATGTTCTCCATCTCTTGAATGAGGAGAGTAAATGATTTTCCAGAAATGAATTTGTAGTGAAATTAATGCGAACGCTGCATTCAGTAAAAAAACATAGACGCTGCATCTATTAAAACAATTTTGTTGTGTTGTGTTGGTCGGGTTAGAAATTTGTACTTCATCAGTTTGGGATTTATCTCGTGCATGGTATTAGTACAATGCAATTCTAGCATATACTACAGTATTTTCCTATAATTTGTGTTAGATGAGCATTTTATTTATTATATATACCAAATTGTAGTTTTATAAAAAGTATCGTGATTCTATGATATGATACTTCTGAAAAAAAACTACCTAATATTCTGATACTAACATTCTTTGATTTAGATAAGATTATATTTTGCTTGTTGTCTAGGTTACTTCTGCACTGATTATGCACAGACACTATTGATGCATTTCCATATTTTCCATGTATTTATAGGATGCAGCGTAATAGAGGCCAATTTACATCTTCAAAACCAAAACCTGATGACGGAACATCTGAACTGGCAACTGCAGATGGCTCCCCAAATTGGGGATCAGTGGAAGGTCGACCTCCGTCTGCTGCTGCGTAAGTTGATGAAATGTATTTTGCTGAGTCAGTGGAATGTATTTGTCTATTTGAGTTATCCAGCAATATTTCTAGATGCTTTGAAAGATGCCTTCTGTGCGATAATTGCTGTTTTTGAAATTAAATGCTCTAGTATGTCACTGTAGGTGCCACAAAGAAACACAATTTATGGTACATAATTCATAGAGCTGACTGGTACACATAATAGTATATACCAGTACCTTTTCTTTGCCTAGCTCATCTTCCCTGGGATATTCAGATTTGCTTACTTTGTTAGTTGTGCAAGCAAGTTTGACATGGACTGAAGGTATTATCTGACACCTCGCATACATGGACAGATGCTTCTTTCCATATGGGGTATCTGTTAGATCTTACCTTTTGATTTCGTAAACACATGGGATTTTATTTGTGAATTTTACCGATGGCTGACTTCTTTCAAATTCTTTCAGATGCCATCACTGTGGTACTAATGCACATAATACACCTATGATGCGTCGTGGACCTGAAGGGCCAAGAACATTATGCAATGCTTGCGGCCTCATGTGGGCAAATAAGGTACTTGTAAATACTTGCTAGTGCTGTTGCATATCAATTTAATTGAGGATAGAAGCATATAGTGTACTACCTCCATCTCACAATATCTGTTTGCACAGATACCTAGGGACACAAATTGGAGTATTAGTTTACGTAATCGTACTATTCTTTTCTCACTAGAAAGATTCTATCAAAGTAGGTATCCATGCGGGAAATATATTGTTGAATAGACGGAATAACTTTTAGATCATGCTGTATAATGGAATTATCAACAGTCGGGTCCGGAATGATGATATACGAGATAGAGTTGAGGTAGCACCACTTGAAGAGAATCTTGTCCAACATCGTCTGAGATGGTTTGGGCGTATTCAGCGCAGGCCTCCAGAAGCTCCAGTGCATAGCGGACGGCTAAAGCGTGCTGATAATGTCAGGAGAGGTCGGGGTAGACCGAACCTGACATGGGAGGAGTTCGTAAAGAGAGATCTGAAGGACTGGAGTGTCACCGAAGAACTTGCCATGGACAGGGGTGCATGGAAGCTTGCTATCCATGTGCCAGAACCATGAGTTGGTTGCGAGATCTTATGGGTTTCAGCTTTCAGCTCTAGCCTACCCCAACTTGTTTGGGACTAAAGGCTTTGTTGTTGTTGGGTCCTTTGTGTTGAAACAACTCATTTTACCATCAATTAATTAATACTCCCTCCGTCCGAAAATACTTGTCATCAAAATGGACAAAAAGGGATGTATCTAGAACTAAAATACATCTAGATACGTCCCCTTTTATTCATTTTGATGACAAGTATTTCCGGACGGAGGGAGTGCTTAGGTTATTTTACTACTTGGTTAACTTATCCTATATACCTAAATAGTTCATCCCCACTATCTCTATATCTTGACATGCACACATGCCACCTCATCAAATGCCCACCACTTCATGCATGAGAAAAAGTTTTCCATTATTAGTTGATCTCATGCACACCTTCCACCTCATCACACATGCCACCTCATCAAAGGTCCACTCAACATGCATGTAAAAAAGCTTTCCTTTACGTTATGCCACTTATATTCAAAATATTTTCAGACTACGCAATAACCAAATACAGTATATAATATTTATTTTTAGCTTTAGTTCATATATTACTAATTGAACGATGGAAGCTTCAGACAAAATGCTCACTGAAATATATTGCAATCAATTCCCGCAGCAACGCGCAGGGTATTCTCTAGTTTCTAAAGTTTATTAGAACTCTATACTTTAAGTAACCAGTGCTTATCTTGATCTATTTATGTATCTACACAATCGTTCTATTGGCCGTAAAACACTGTGTCCTTTTCTGTTTGCTGTATGTCATATTGGTGAAGTTCAGGGCACTAGAACGGTTAGTATCTAGTTTGTTCCTTGTTTTCTGTAAAAACGAACAGTTCTAACATTAGTTTAGATTAAATTCTACTAGAACAAAAAATCTAGATGATTGTAATGAATGTAGATGCATCCTGGATGGTGTGCATGTTTGGTTGTATTTAATCTCTGCTGTGGAAAAATGCTCGACAAATAACAGGTGTTACCATTTGAGTGTACTCCCTCCGTCCCAAAATACCTGTCAGAGGAACGGATGTATCTAGACGCAATTTAGTTTTACATACATCCATTTTCATTCATTTGTCCGACAAGTATTTCCGGACGGAGGGAGTATTTCGTAGTGGAGTTAAAGAGTATTTTTTTTTCAGCACTTTATACAACTTGAAGCAAATTAACCTGTCAATAATGCTTTATGGGTTAATCATTATTTTTATTTGAAAAAATATCGGCGGTCCATAAATGATCTGTTACACAGAAGGTTGGGGATGTCTAAATTCTGCATCACTTAGTTTCTCTTTCATGTATTATTGGATTCAAGCACCTTACCTTGTAAATGAAAATTTTATGTACATGTAGTTTTTTTGTGTGTATAATCCCTTTGTGAATTGTAAAAGAGACCCTTGGGAAGGAGTCTCATGGTTTTGTTTGAAGAAGACAACGCGATGCAAGCTTTTCCACCCCGTAAAATACTCAGAGAAAGTAATTCACATCACAGGAATCGAACCTTGGAGGGTGGGGTGACAGAACTTCACACCCAGCACTGGGCTGTAGCCCAGTTCTCCTCTTTATGTGAAGTTGATTAGTTATTAAGTTGATGCCACTATGCCAGACGACTTGCTAACCTTCCATGTTTATTTTCTACAGGGCATGTTGCGGGACCTATCAAAGTCTACTCCTCCATCTCTTCAAATGGTGTCAACAGGTCCAAATGATAGTGTAAGTCTCTTATCTATTATTAGTTGCTTCTGAAAATACTGAGTATGCTAAACTTTCCCTATAAGCTGAAGCGATTATTTGTTCTTTCTTGAAAAATGAGCTGGGTCCATATCTTACAGAATTATCTGAGAAAGGATTGTATTTTGCATGATGTCCATCTTAACAATGGTCCCAATACTAAGCAATGGCTGAAACTTCGGAAAATACCGAGTAAAAATTGGTTAATGTATTTTCAGTCATTTAAATTAGGAATTAACAAGTACGCACATAAAAGGACATAAAACAAATTATGATTCCCGTGTCCTGAAATTGGAATATAAAAAAGAGGATCATCAGTTTATGTTATAATCTTAACTAATCTTGATCTCTTTCAATACATCATTGACTCAAGAAAGTTTGCCCATTTGAAAATTTTGGTGACATGAATGGGTGCCTTGTTTTTATGGAATCCATTGTTTATTGAACATTGGTTTGGTTAACACCGACAAAATGTCTGATTTTGTTCGCATATATTTGCACCAAGAGTCCTAAGCACATAAGGTGACATGCCATTTTCTTCTTCCGATGCCATAGAAATGTTAGATACTCCCATTTCAACTTTTCAAGCAGCAAGTATAGAGGATCTAGAAGTATCTCCACCATCCTGTTACGACTTGGGAACCCGTTTTCCAACCTACACCTAATCCTTACAACGATTTTGATATTATGAATGAGCTGGTGGTTGACGCTTGAATTCACACTATCAACAGAATGGAAACACCCTCTCTCAGCAGAATGGAAGCACCCTCTCTCAGCAGAATGGAAATGCTGCCATAGTGCCCTTTGCCGAGCAACAAAACCCAGCACCAGCGAGCGACGCCAACGGTCATGGCCATGGGTCTTCGACATGATGAGCAGGATTGCTGCATGTTTTTAACGGTGGATGGATGAAGGAGCGTCATCCTCCTCTTTGAGAGTGAACTTCCTGTGTAGGTGAAAAGTGCTTGTATTATAACCTGAGTTAGGCTGTCGGTATTAGTGTCGTCTAGGGTTTGTAGAGCTGCTGTTTTTATCTGATGGAATCGTGCTTACCGCTGTTGTTGTGGCTATATGACAATTCTGTTTCTTCTTGTTTGAGTCCAGTGTGAATGCCCTGTGGCCTGTTGTTATTTACAGATGATATCAAAGTAGTCGTTTTAACCCATGCTGAAGCAACCTAGTGTCTGTTACTGAGTTCTGTGATGTGTGCTGAGTGCAGAATTTATGTAAAAATAATCTTTATCTTTACCTAATAATAATAAAGCAAATTGGGTTTCTTTCGTACGTCATGGCATTTTTTAGAGAAGTCCCTCTATTTCAGAGAATTCAACCCGCAGTCTTGTTTTAAGTTAAGACGAATCGTTATTTTCATATTTTACACAAAAGCCCTTGTCTTTTCTTGAAACCAACCCGCCGTCCGGATTTAAGTCACACCCGAACCGTTATTTTACATTTTTTAAACCCCTCAGATGTTTTAGGTAATTCATCCGCGGATCATATTTAAGTCAAACAAATGCTTTATAAAATCATCCATATATTTTAGACCGTAATTCTGATTTAAACATGTTTCTTTCATCTGTCATGCCATTTTTTAGAGAAGTCCCTCTATTTCAGAGAATTCAACCCGCAGTCTTGTTTAAGTTAAAACAAATCGTTATTTTCATATTTTACACAAAAGCCTTTGTCTTTTCTTAAAACCAACCCATCGTCCGGATTTAAGTCACACCCGAACCGTTATTTTATATTTTTCAAACCCCCCCAGATGTTTTAGGCAATTCATCCGCGGATCATATTTAAGTCAAACAAATGCTTTATAAAATCATCCATATATTTTAGACCGTAACTTCGATTTGAACATGTTATATATGAAATTTGATTAGAAAAATATGTAGAATATGAATATGAGATTATTTTTACCTGTTAAGTATTTTAAATATTATTTTGGAATATATTTGAGTCAAACCAAATGATTTCCTAAATTATCTGTATCTTTTAAACCGTAACTTCGATTTTAACATATTATATATGAAATTTTATTAGAAAAATGTGTGGAATCTAAATATGATGTTAATTTTACCTGTTAAATATTTTTAAAATATTTTTATGGAAGCAAACATATAATTTATAGCACAAGATCCGTTTTTTTTCATACCGGTGGCGATCCTGATTGCAAATAAACACCCCACTATAACCATATACGGAAAAGAAAACATCGATAACTACATGCGCATACCTCTGAAAAATGTCGCAAGGAAAACAACAGATTTCTCATCGCGAGAGTGAGAGAAAGCGAGAGAGAGAGAGAGAGAGAGAGGGAGGGAGAGAGAGAGGGAGAGGGAGGAGAGAGGGAGAGAGAGACGCCTTAGGATTAACTATATTCAACACACATTTTTTGTTGTTTTGTGTGAACACCAAGGTCATCGTCGGCGAGGGTGAGAAGGAGGATAAGCGGCAACACAAATATGATGCCTCGCAAAAATAAAGGAGATGGACTTATTGTGGTCTCGAGTGATGTTGTTGAGTTAAAAGTGTGTGTTATGTTTTCTCTCCCGTTACAACGCACGGGCTCTTTTGCTAGTAATAATAAATACAGAACGACATATCTCCCCTGGTGCTGGACATACAGCCGAGTCGGCAGGAAATAATAATAAAAAAAGATCACCGTCTCCACTGTCCATATCCAAAAAGAAAGGACCCTATTTTTTTATTTTTATTTTTGGCGAGGAAAAGGTGAATTCGTTCATCAAGAAACAGACAAGTCTGCATTACGTAGTGTTGGGACCTTGTTCGGACCTGATCGAAGCCACACTGCAGTGCGCCTCTTAATTTGATCAAAGTTTGCTAAAAAGTGACTAACAACGTTTTGTTCTCTCCTAACATGCTTGACTAAGAATTCACCACGATCCTAAAGAAGAGCAACAATCTCTCGAACCGTCATCATATGCTTCAACTGGTCATCTACTCCTTCAGCTTTACCACGTCGAGGCAATCCATTTGAATCACAATTGGCAACACGTCACTGGGAAGCAAAGGAGATGCCCTCCAAACAAGCAGCTAGCTCTGACTCTAGCGGGGATGCACAAAGCCGTAGCTCACGGGAAGAAGAGAAAGTTGATGGGGCACAACCACCATCTTCCCTTTGACATGATCACCTTGGGGATTCACCTCAATGGCCAGAAGAAAGTTGATGTAGCTAGTTAGGAACCTAGTTGAGGCTTCCACAAGAGGTGGTGGTTTGTCGTGGACAATCTCATTCCCGACGTGCCAGCATCATCATGAGCGTATACATCAGTTCGTCTTCGGACAAGTCAGCGAGCACATGAAGGAGCCACTCCGGCCCAATGTGCACTAGACGCCGGACGTCCGGAATATTCCATTGCTTCGCCATTGACTGGCACAAGGCTACCGCTAGTGGGCATCCACAAGAGCATGAAAAGAAAGGCCCCTCTTATATGAGGAACGTCAGTTGGAAAAGGGTGGCAATTGCAAACGTTTTTCCTGACAATTTACGTTGTGAGAGAATAATGGCATATTCTTCAGAAACACATAGCAATTTATAGAAAAGAAGACAAAAAATTGCTGCAAAAGAGGAAACGATTCTCCTCAATCGACTGATTAATTTCTTGGCTTTCGTCCGCGTCTCGGACATGTGTCCTCCACTCCTCATGATTCCACTCAAAATTTTGTGCAACATCACCAATGTTTGGAAAGTTATTCTCGTAACATCAGTTATGTTGTAAAAAGGTGAAGACAGAATTTTTTTTGCAACAAGGCATCTATTGCAAAAACAAACCTGCAAGAACTGTATTGCAATGGTGGAGCGTCAGATCTGACAGCTCACGAGCCGACCGATCTTTTAAAAAGATCAGCAGGCGGACACGTAGCACACCCAGAAAGAAAAAAGCCCGCTCTTCCCTCTATGTCAAAATATAACATAAGACATTTTCTGACACTAATACAGAGGCAGTATGTCTCATCATATAAACTTGTCAAGAAAAAAAAAACGTTCGCTTGCCACCCCTTGTCAATTGAGCGTTCGTTGGATAATAATAACAATACCAAAAGAAAATAAGATCCGAGCCCGAGTACTGTAAAACCCGTTCGCGATTGCAGCCCGACCCGACCCTGCCCGTTTTATCTCGTGCGCCGCGGCCTAGTACCTATTTCGGCCTCCCCCTCCCTCGGCTCCATCGCCAGCCGCTCCACTCCTCCTCGGCTTTGCAAACCCTAGCTGCTCCGCCGCCAAGCGCCCCTCCCATGGCGGACGTCGTAGACCCCAGCTCCGGGCCGCCCCGCCCGCTGCCTCCGCCGCCCGACAGCCCCAGCCCCGAGGACCGCCCCGTGCCGCTGCCCCCGCCCCCGCCGCCGCCGCCCGGCGGGCCCCCGCCCACCCGCAAGCGGAGCCGCTCGCCCCCGCGGCCCTCCCTGCCGCCGCCGCCGCCCATCGGCTCCTCGCGCCCCGAGCGCATCCGCGACCGCGACCGCCGCGGCTCGCGCAGCCCCCCGCCGCGCCGCCGCCACTCGCCGCCGTCCAGGAGGTCCCCGTCGCCGCCCTTCAAGCGGTCCAGGCGGGACGACGGGTACGACCGCCGAGGAGGTCGCGGCAGCCCCCCACCACGGTACGGATAACGCACCCAGGGGCTGTGGGACTCTGGGCGTCGTCCTCAGCTCGGTCGCTGATCGAGCTTTTCGTACTGGATGCCTGATTAGCTCCCGAGATGGGTCGTAAGGTTTCATGGTGTTGCTTCTGCAGGTACGACCGTGGCGGAGGCAGAGGTGGGTACGACGATGACCGGTACCACGGCAGGCATCGTGCTTCAGGTGAGGATTTGCCCTTCATTGAGAATTCCATCCTATCAATTAGTCTCCAAAAGTAAGTATACGCAACATCAAACCATCGGTGGGAAAAGTTTATGAGTGCTCGGCTGCACCATTAGCTTTCATCCTAGGATGCTCTTAGTTGCAGTTCGAAATTTGACCACCTGATCATATATTTATCTACCACTTTGTTATCATGATTCATCGTTTCTTTTTACCTTTAGAAAAGACTCCTTGTTCATTCAGTGGAAAATCTGATGACAACTCAATTGTGATATCCAGATTGGCCTGATTCTAGATTTGGGGCACCGAATGATGGTCCTGGGAATACCCAAAGGTATATATGTATATAATTACCTACATCTACATGTTTATTTCCTTATTATGGTTAGTCTTTTGGGTTTCTGGACACTCTTATTTTTCCTCCTGGGCACATGTAGGAATTGTCAGTATTGTAAAATAATATGCAAATTAAGTCTTCTGCTATGCTCTTAGCCGCAGTTAACAGATAGAGAATCTTCTCAGAAATTCTCCATATTTGATGTTCGAAAGCAAACTGATCCTTGGCTCTATGCACGTTGGATCCTTGATTCCTAATTACTCTTATTAGCCACCAGCAAGCCTTGTGCTCTTTTTACAGTCAGCACTACCACCACCACCACAAAAGGCCTCCTCCCAGTAATCTAGCAGCTAAACTCTCGAAGGCAGGATTGGTGTATGTTTTGGATGCAGTCAAATGGAGAATCTTATGAGAATATTCTTTATCTGTTAACAGCAGGCAGTTTGGGCATTGACTTATTTGAATTATTTCTCAGTTTTTTATCTCAAGATAATAAACATGAGGCCAACTTTGCTGATTATTTTATTGTTTGCATGTTATAGTCCACTATTTTGATGTGCATGCTCCTATATTGAGCATAAATCTACATTAAAAATCCCATGTAAAAACCTTGAGATATATGTAGTTGTGCACTACTTTAGTTTTCTTGCATATTTGCATAGATATTCATGCTACACGGTTTACACTAATCCTTTTTTTAACATATTCATCTTTGCCATTTTCATCATATCTGCAATAAGTTCATTTATTCGTTGGTACTTGTTCAGAAGAGAGACATGAATGGATGGCCCATTTTGTTTGGAGTAGTCGAGTTAAATCTTATATTTTTCAACCTGGTGTGAACATGCATTTTACCACTACAAAAAGTCATTCTTAAAGGTTGATGGATATAAATTATATACATTATGTCTTGTACAAGGAAGAGCAATTTGGTGCAGTTAGCGTGGTGAATAGTGTGTCATTCAAACTGCATCAATTAGTGATTTAGTTTTTTTATGTGCAGAACAAAAGTCATGTTTTGGCACCATATTTTGCAATTGTACTTGTTTTATTGTTTGCATGATACCATCCATGATTTCTCAAGAACACATGATACCTTATGGAGTACATAGAAATTTGAATATGTGGATGTGGAAATCAGAATTCTTGATAGTTGAGGGCATTAGAAGGTTAGATGGTCCAAGTCTATTATGTATTGGTATAAGTGCTATATGTGTACATGGTCTAACTTTAACTTATCAGTTCAATATTCTGTTGATTCCTTTTGTGCTATTGCATGTTGATGCATCAACAAACCTGTGGGTCATTTTTTGGATTTGATTGTTGGAGTTGAGATCTATAGAAGGAGAAACTAAATTGTGTTGCTGTGTCCCACACTTTGCTCCCTGTAGTTCTTAAATTGCCATCTAATGGAATTACATAAGTTTGTTATACCCAAATAAAACAACTTCAAGACATGAGCTGGAATTTTGTTACACACAAATGAAACGATTGCATCCCTTGGAAATATGAAAATGTCTCACCCCTTTGCCTTTTTCCTTACGTCTGATTCATGATTTGTCCTAAAGTTTTTTTTTGCCTGCTAAAGATTTTTGTACTCCCTCCGTCCCAAAATTCTTGTCTTAGATTTTTGTAGATACGGATGTATCTAATACTAAAATGTGACTTGATACATTCGTATTTAGACAAATTCAAGACAAGAATTTTGGGACAGAGGGAGTATATTGGTAGTTCTATCAGAAAAGATCTTGTTTAATATGTTTATCAGATATGTGAAGTATTTGGCAGGATCATGGGAAGTTGGAACAGGTTACTAACTTACTATTGTATAATACTCACTCCGTTGACAAATATAAGATGTTCCAACTTTTTTTTTTCTGAATTGGATGCATATAGACATGTTTTAGTGTGTTTGTTCACTCATTGCAGTCTGTATGTGGTCCATATGGAAATATCCAAAACATCTTATATTTGTGAACGGAGGGAGTATATGTTTGCAAGTCGGTAACATAATTCTTGTTTGGTTTTCTTTCGTCTTTGAGAACAAATTATATCTCTTCTAGATACTTTGTTGACCAATCTGAATTGAACATTGTACTGAGCAGCAATTTTATGTAAGTAGGAGTATGTAATAAGACACAAATGTGGAGACTTCACATGAATTCTATGCTATGTTGATGCACGCCAATAACACATGTTAGATATTATATTTGCAGCAGAATGCAATTCCTTTTTTTTCCAAACTTTTCTGGCAAGCATGCGTCTGAACACGGAGTTGCTTGATTTGATGTCCGAGCCATTCCCCCCTCAAAATTGAACAAATCTGAGAAGACTCCTACTGTAGTTTAAGCGTACTCGTATTTATGTATCAGATTTTTATTTGGGTCATTCCTCAGTAGCTTTAGGCACCTTTCTTCTCAAGTTTCAGGACCTATCCATTCTAACGTTTCAAATAGAAGATTGGAGCATAGCTTTGTGTGTTTCTGATGGCATATTTCTCTATTCTTATATGATTATGCATCTTACCAGGGAAGGCTTAATGACCTACAAACAGTTCATTCAAGTTCTTGAGGATGATGTATCACCAGCTGAAGCTGAGAGCAGGTAATCATTACTCTCATTAGTGAAAGAATATTTTCAATTATATCTCTGGTGCCATCTTCTTGTTCTTACTTACTATTGTGCTTGTTAACAAGGTACCAAGAGTACAAGACGGAATACATCACTACCCAGAAACGTGCTTATTTTGATCTCCACAAGAATGAGGACTGGTATGCTTGTAATGATGTAATTCCATGTGCTAACTTGCCTCAGCAGGAATACATATAGCCCAATTACTTAACTGTCCAATTCAATTTTTTCACTTGCAGGTTGAAAGACAAGTACCATCCAACCAACTTATTATCTGTTATTGAAAGGTGGAGTTGCATACCATGTTAATACTTCTCTGTTGGTCTTTTTACCCTTGTCATACCCTTGACCTTGGAAAGTGTTTTGGTTGTAACATCTCTTTACATGCAGAGTTTTTTTACGGTTTATTTTAATTCCTTCTGCATCGTCGTTAGTTTAGTCTTGCTAATATTGGTCTATTTCGATTTGCTTACACAGGAGGAATGAACGCTGTAAAGTAGTCGCTAAGGATTTCTTTCTTGATTTGCAAAATGGAACTCTGGACCTGTGAGTAACTTTCCTACAGTTTTTGTTATCATGCTCATTTGGCTTTTGTGTTGATAACTAATATTCTGCTGGACAGTGGCCCTGGAATAATTGCGTCTGCAGCAAATAAATCAGAAAATGGCAATGATGGAAACTCCGAGGATGATGCAGATGGTGACAAAAGAAGAAAACAAAGCAGAGGTTCTTCAAAAGAAACAGATCCTCTTTCTGCTGCTCCTAAGGCTCATCCGGTCAGCTCTGAACCTCGACGAATTCAAACTGACATAGAACGAACCCTAGGTCTTGTCCGTAGGCTGGACACCGAGAAGGGTATTCAGGGAAATGTCTTGTCAAGTGGTGATCATGAGAAGTCGGATGTAGACAAATCACATATGGGATCTATGGGCCCTATAGTTATAGTCCGAGGCTTAACAACTGTCAAGGGCCTTGAAGGTGTTGAGCTCCTTGACACCCTTCTTACATATTTATGGCGTATTCATGGAGTTGATTACTATGGCATGTCCGAGACGAACGAGGCAAAAGGCCTTCGTCATGTGAGAACTGATAATAAGACTCCTAGTACAACTAATATCAATGCTGCTGATTGGGAGAAGAAGCTGGATACTTACTGGCAGGAAAGGTTGACTGGTCAAGATCCCATGGTTATATTAACGGCCAAGGATAAAATTGATGCAGCAGCTGCTGAAGTCCTTGAACCTCATGTCAGGAAAATAAGGGATGAGAAGTATGGATGGAAATATGGCTGTGGAGCCAAGGGCTGTACAAAACTTTTCCATGCTCCTGAGTTTGTTTACAAGCATTTGAGGCTCAAGCATCCAGAGATTGTGTTAGAAGTTACTTCAAACCTCCGGGAGGATATTTATTCCCAAAATTACATGAGGCATGTTCCTGCAATCTTCTATTTCAATCTGTAGGACAGTACCATCAATCTTTTTTTAGGTGGTAATACTTATCAAGTATTTCCTTTGTGAACAGTGACCCTAATGCACCAGGTGGAACACCAGTTATGCAGCAATCTGCAGCAGTAAGAATCACACACTCCATTTGCATTCTTAAATAAAATATAGAATAGCATAACCTGCAAGTGCTGCATACCTTTTGCAAGTTTTATGTATTTGCTCTACTCATGGTTTTAGTTATGGTTGAAGCTTGGTCTTGAATCTGTGGTTTAAATTAGTCTGCCACTAATACCCTACTTTTATTGAAGATATATTTTGTATGTCTCTTGCCTTCCTGTTACTACTTACTAGTTAGAACAACACTGCATCAGCATCAACATCTATTGAAATATGCAATGGACAATCTTGATAAAACGATCCTACTTCTGATTTGCAGGACAAATCAAGGCGGAGATCTGACAATGGTATGGATAGTCGTCTGAGATATGACCGTGGCAATCGCAGAGAATATGACAGGGCAGATAGAGATGGAGGCAGACATGGTAGAGGTGATGGCTCTCCAAGCCGTGATGGAACTGACGATCAGATGTTTGATTCCTTCCGTGGAAGAGGCTCCAATGCTCCTTTTTCGGCTGAATTCCCTGCTCCACCGATATTGATGCCTGTTCCCGGTGCCGGGTACGTGAAAAGCTATGAATCTCAATATACCCTCAATAGGAACTTTGTAGCCTGCTAAATGGTGTGGGTGCTTTTGTTTTCAGTCCATTGGGACCATTTGTTCCTGCACCTCCAGAAATAGCCATGCATATGCTGAGAGAGCAAGGACCTTCCCCATTCGAACCAAATGGCGGACCTCATGGCAACTCAGGAGTGCTTGGATCGATGATGGGTGGGGGCCCAGCACCAATTATAGCCATGCCACCATCTTTCCATCATGATCCTCGTCGTTTGCGAAGGTTAGTAGTTAGTTATGATGATGCTAAATTTAATTGTCTCGTTATATTTATTTGCTCTAGATATGAACTGTTACCAGCAATCGAATACCATGTCGCTATACTTCAATGTAAAGCAACTTATGTTTTAGTATCATTTAGTCTATACACCAGCAATAAAATACAATATCACTATACTTGTGGGGCTTAAAGTTTTATGATAACATTTCTTTTATGTTGTTGTATGGGCAAGTATTGTTTTATGTTATTGTATAGTATGTCTTGGTTTTTGAATTTTACCATGCTACTCCACTATATCTTAATCCTTTGCTGTCCGGTTAACTCATCTCGGGTCCTGGTTGGGTTGCAGCTATAATGATCTCGATGCCCCTGACGAGGAAGTTACTGTTCTTGACTACAGAAGTTTGTAGGCTGTCCTGCCATACAGGCAAATCTTGCCAATGCCCAACACTCGCTAGCATCTCCATTTGCGTTGAGGTTTTTGGACCTTCCATTAGAATGAGGACGTATTTTTATTTCCTGCGAAGAGGCATAGGAGGAAGATATGTTATTTTTTGAGGAAGCCTGTAATGTTGTGAGTTTTAGCTTAAATGGCTGGAACTTGATATTTGCTACTATTATGCAGTCACAGAAAAGGATTTATTTCTATTTGAAACAACATTTTTTTGTCTTTTGAGACTGTATTTAATAATGGGATGTTGTATGAAAATGAAATCGTTTTGGATATTGCGCTCCATGAGCCCTATTTTTTTTATAAAAAAGTTGAACTTTTGAAGAGACAAAAAATTCTGAAAAAATTGCACATGTACATATGGATTTGTTCTACACGTGTGTCGAGTTTCAAGATGTGAGATACTTCACTCACGTGAAAGAAAAAAATAAATTCGTGGAGAACATTGTAAAGCTGTTCACATGCATATTCGCTAGGTTGTGTTGGTACGACTGACGGGGAGAACATTGTAACGCTGATGCTGTTTTTTTTTCTTCTTTTGATGAAGGGAAGCAGCTGTTGCTTGTCTTGTCAAGTAAATAGCATAAAACTACTACAATTCAAGATATGATTCCAAAAAACTATCAAATTTATTTTTTTCGCTGATAACTACCAAGCCCGGGGGTGTTGTTTCAAAAAGCCCAAATCGCAGTGTGCTTAAAGTTTAAACCGTTTTCTAACAGATATGGCCCACATGTGAGGTTCCCTGTGGCATAAAAGTCAACGCGGTTAACTGAACAGTTAAGTTGACCGTTATGACTTGTGGGGCCCACATGTCATTATCAATAAAATTTACAATGAGAAACAATCAATTTTTATCCCTGACTGGTGCCGTCATCCACCTCTCACGTGCGGATGAGCAAGCAGCAGGAGCGCGACCTACCGCTGCCGCCCATCGATCCCGCTTCCTGGTGCCCTCCGCCGTCGCCAGTGAGGTCGCCGCCGATCGCCTCATTCCATCCGCCACCCGCCGCATGTTCCTTCCTTCACCGGCCTCAAAGATCGCCGGCTGAGGCCATTGATGTGCCGTCCGAGCTCAGCCTGGCACCGCACCGTTGCGCCCCGCCGGCAGCAGGACCGCACCACCTCCGCCTACCTCTCCCCCCGCCGGCAGCCGTATTGCGCAACTGGCTCTCCCTCCTGCAAGAGTGAACGCACGCACAAGCCCCGCGTGCTCTCCTGGAATCTTGGCGGAGACCGCTCCCGCCGAGCGCAGGCCTGACGCGCGAGAGGGTGGCCAGGTCGGGGAGAGCTACAACAACCATCGGAATCGAGCCTTCGGCGTTGGCCGGTGACGGCTGCGCCTCGCCGCCTGCAGCGTACGGGCCAGCAAATCTGCCCGTCGTACGGCCATGAACGGTGCCAGCCTGCCTTCCACCTCAACATGCGCCTCCCGACCCGCCATGGTCACACCCGAGGTCACGCGCCGGATCCAGCAAGGAGCAAGCTCTCCTCGCCGGCGAGCCAGCAAGCTCTCGTCCCCGGCGAGCCACCAATCTCTCCTCCCCGGCGAGCTGCACGCACATAAGGTGCTCGACGAAATGGGGCATAGAGAAAATGATTCAAAAGAGAAGTTTGAGGCTGACAGGTGGACCCCACGTGTAAGCTAATGGTCAAACAAACAGTCAAACAAATGGTCTATTTAGGTGCGGGCCCTACCTGTCATAATCTGGATTGATTTTAAATCACACTGCGATTTGGGTTTTTTGAAACAGTCAACCCCGGACATGGTAGTTATCAGCGAAAAGAATAAATTCGGTAGTTTTTTTGGAACCCTAGCCTGAATTGTAGTAGTTTTATGCTATTTACTCTGTCTTGTCATGGCACATCATTCTGAGACCACAGAGAGTCCGGGAACTCGCCCATCTGAAGCCGTACCATCCAATAGCCACACCGAAAATCTTGTAGTAACGCTTTCAACAAGAGAAGGAAGGCACACGCCACTCGTCTTCTACAACAACTGCTGGATCAGAGCAAATTCCCTCAGGGATTCAATGGCTCCCCGAGACAAGCTCAAGCCCCGCCCGAACGACATCATCCTCGCCACGCACCCGAAACGCGGCACCACCTGGCCAAAGCCCCTCATGTTTACCATTGTAAACATATCTCGTTATACCTTGGCTGACCATCCATTACTTGTGGGCCGTCCTCATCAACTTGTGCCTTTCATCGAACTATGTCCAGGAGGCCTCGACGACGTTGAGAAGCTACCCTCACCGTGCACCTGCCGCTCTCCCTACTCCCACCCACAGTGTCCACCCTCGGCTGCCGGATTGTGTGCCTTTGCTGGGAGCCCAAAGATGCCTTCCGTCTCAAGGTGGCACTTCGAGAAGAAGGTGAACCAAGGTACGTCCGTAAGCATGGATGAAGCATTCTCGATCTTCTGCGAGGGGTGTTCGTCTTACGGTCCTTTCTGGGATCGCTATCTTGAGTACTGGAAAGAAAGCTTGGCAAGGCCACGGGAGGTCATGTTCTTAGGTATGAGGAGCTTGTATCCGACACACCCAAGGTTATTAGGAAGCTACATGCTTCCTTGGTGTCCCGTTGACATAAGAGGAGGAAAGAGGCGGGCTCGTGGAGCAAGTTGCGGATTTATGCGGCTTCACATCACTTAGCAACACCCCTGCCAATCGGACAAGTCGTGTTGAGGTTGCAGGAGGCTAGCTCGTTGTTGATCCCTCTTCGTTTTTTAGGAAAGGGAAGGTTGGGGATTGGGTGAACCACATGAGCAGGACATGGACCAGAATGGACCAAATTGTGGCCGAGAAGTTCCAAGGACCGTGCAATGCACGTTAATATTTAGGTAATATATTAATTGCACACGGATATTAGGTATGCTATTATTTGTGTGTTAATTATGTGATTAGTGCAATATTTAGTATGATATTAATTGTACGTTAAACACGTCGAACGCTCGCCATTGAAGTAGTCTAGATCGTTGGATTGACTTAGTTTGATGGCCGAGATCAACTGAATCTGTCCCTCTGGGTCTTTTTATATTGATGATATAGATGTTCTAGTATGTGCTTGATGTAGTCTAGTACTCACCCTAATCCGAGTTAATTGCCGCAACCTCTATATAATTTTCAATTTATATTGTATAGAGGCCGTGATCAATCAAGTTTGGATCTGTGCAACTTTGTACAACTTTGTATAGGAGGGAGTACAACTTTGTATCACATGTGTAGTGCCCTGTGCAAACCTTTTATCTATTTAACAAAACAAGTTTACTGTTATCAAGTCACCAAGATTTGGAACTTTTTATTTATATTTTGACCAAGTTGCAATTTGTCACATTGAGTTTGCAAAAAAAAAAAAAGTGCAACACTTTAGGCATTGAATTAACACACAGTTGCTTGATTGCACATTTCTAGACCAGGGTTGCAAGCAATCTTATAGTAGTACTGCTAGTAAAGTAATCAACATGGTTCACCATTTTGCATACGGCAGTACCAATTTAGTTTTTTTACGCTTCTTCTGACGTTTCCTCACTTACGACGTCTAGCTGCTGCCCTTTGACACGCTTCCTGTTCGGCGGCGCCGCCACCCCCGCCGCCGTCGTCGTCTGCCGCTGCTCGCGTGACTTCTTCACCATCTTCTCCATTGCCGGAGTCACGTAAGCTGTCGGCATGCGGGCGCATAAGGTCTGCAGCCGCATCCTGGGGGCGCATCCAGTCTGCAGCTGCCTCGTCGCCGCGCGCTGCTGCCCATGCGAGCTCATGCCGGACAGGAAGCACGCGCGCCCCGTCGTCTCGTACTCCCGCCGGTCTTCCACGCTGGCGATAAGAATGCGCAGCTCGTCCTCTAGCTCCTTGCACATGGGGTCGCCGGCCATCCCTGGCGCCGAACGCTCCACGGCCTCCAGCCGGCCTCGCAGTATCCGTGCGCCCTCGGCGTGTTGCCCGCGATCGGCCGCCTCCCGCGCCGCCGCCATGTCTTCGGTTGCCTCCACGCGGACGCGCTCACGCTCGACCTCCATGGACGGCTGCACGTCGGTCACCTCAACCGGCCTCTGGACAACGGCGTCATCTCCAGCGACGTCGGCCGCCTGCCCTGTAGCAGCATCTCGGTAACTGCAGCTCGCTTTGACCAGCCCAGTGACGTCATCGACATCCTCGGCTGCTGGCACGTCCAGGAATATGAGGAAGCGCCTCTCCTCGTCGGCATAGAGCTCGCCGACGTCGACCGAGGCAGAACGCCCGCCGGCGTCCACCCGGTTGTCGTAGCGTCCGGACTTGACAGCCCGGACGAGCACGCCGGGATGCAAGCACGTCACCGCGACGCGCAACTCCTGGACGGTGACCGTGAGGAGCCTGCCGATGCACTGCGCGAACGAGTCCTGGACGACCGCCTCGTTCTCAATGAAGGAAAATGTGCCGCCGGTCGCCTCCGCGATGGTGTGCATCGCCGCTGCGTCGTGGTCGGTGCCGAAGCCAAAGGCATGAACAGCCGGTGGCCGGGCTCCGGCGCCCGTGTACGTGAGCGAAGATGGCACGAGGCTGATGTAGTCGGGGGTACTGGCACCACTGTGGTGTCTTCTTGGCGCGGTGAACGTGTCCTACCCGTCGGAGAGAAGCATGATGCTGGCGACGGCGTTCATGTGCTGGCGGTCGCCGAGCACCTGGGCGGCCACGCGGAGCCCCTCGCCGATGTTGGTGCCGCCGTTTGCGGCGAGTGATTCCACGGCGCGCTTCGCCGCAGCCTTCCCCGCGTCAGACATGCGCACGAGGCGGATCAGGCGGCTCGCGCTGCTGGAGAAGCACACCACGGAGAGGCGGTCGGCGGATCCAAGGTTGTCGATGACGAACCCCATGGCCTGCTTCAGCAGCGCCAGCTTGCGGCCGGTCATGCTGCCGCTGACGTCGAGCACCGTCACGAGGTCCAGCGGCGCGCGCGCCGCCTCGGAGGCGGCCGAAGATGGCGCCCTGGCGTGCACGAGCACCGCGAAGTTTTCGCGGACTGCGGTCCTCGCGACGGCCGGGCACTCGCAGTGCGTCCTGAGGACCACCGCACCGCCATCGGTCGCCGCCGCGGTCTGCGCCCCGACGGTCGGCTCGTCGTCATCGTAAGTGTGGGGCACCTGTTGGGACGATGACGACGGCGACGGCGACGGTGGTGCCACTGCCTGGGCGGGGGCGTTCACGGCCGGCAGGACGGTCCAGGGCGCCTTGCAGAGCGGGTAGGTGTGGTTCCCGTGGGCGACGCTGGCGGAGATGCAGCTGAGGTGGAAGGCGTGGGAGCACTCCGCCGTGAAGCTGGCCTGGCCGCGGACCATGCCGCCGAGGCAAATGGCACACAAGTCGGCATCGCCCGTGTCCGCCATGCAGATGCAGCAGCCAGCAGAGGAAGCTTTGGATCTGATGCACGTAGATGGGGGCTAAGTGCTATGCCAGGGGCCGGTTTCTTCTCTGGTTGTTAGTTTGTTGGATGATGAAATCGGCGTATATATAGGGTTACTCATTGTAGATATGGAGAATGATTAACGGAATTAGTCCGGAAATTAAGGTGCGTAACCGGCGCGGAAACAAGGCGAAATTTTTCTTTCCATCTGCGCTTCCCGCACGACGAATCCTCCTCCTTTTTTGTGCCTGGAGAAACGTTTTTTTTTGAGGGTTGGAGAAACGTTCTTTTCCATGCATGTACGAAGTAAATGAACCAGGACTATGTGCTCATTTTTTTAGAGCAACCACGTAATTCGTTTCACTGATAGAAAATCAAACACTGACCAGGAAAACACACTTGGAAACTAAAAGACTGGCCAGGAAAACACGATTGTCCTAAGATAAAGCCCTAAAAGATAGAAAAATTCAAAACTATCCCTAGGATTTCCTGCACACACTGAAGCCGGCGGCCGCCGCCCAAATCCAGCGTCGCCAAAGCGCACGCCAGAAGAGACGCCGAGCCTCCACCATTGCGAGATCCAAAGAAGCACCATCACCAACGAGGCTTTGTAAGTCGATGAACAGGCCCGCTGCAAGCAGCAAGGCACATGTCGCCGTGGCACGTCGACCGGGAGACGTCCCCGTGCTACCTTGGACCCAGATCTGCCGCATCCCATCGACGAGGTCGGGGAAGAACGATAGATCCACCACCACAGGACCAACATCCTCGCTCTAGAGCATCCGCCTCGCCCTGGCCACCAACGCCGTCGCGACCGACAAACGCCAGCGACACATCGAGAAACTAATCTCGCCAGATCGAAAGAACGGCGAGAAGACCAAGCCACCTGCTTCATGGCGTCGCCGTTTGGAGCACCGCCAAGATGGGAAGAAGCAGAGGCACCTTATTACGACGCGACGCCATCTCCGCCACCGATGTGATGCCCTTAAAAAAGTAGCCCATCCCTAACTACTCATCAATGGCGAAACGCCGGGGTCCCCACCCCCTGCCGCCGCCGTAACGTCGGACAAAGGAGGCAGGGACCAGCGATCTCGCTGGCGGAGGTAGGGGCAAGGGATGGGTCACTGCCGATTATGTACTGACTGTGTCTTCGCCAGGCCCCAACTGCAAAGAGGAGGCCGAGCAGGGGCAATCAGGAAGAGGTCTAGTCTTCTTTTTTGCGGAAAAGGAAGAGATCTAGTTTAAGAGCATATCCAACAGACGCGCAAAACCTGCTCCACGCGCTAAAAACCGTTCTTTCTGGACGCGGAGACGCTCTAGCAGATGCTGCAAAACAGTTCGCGCGCAAAAAACTTTAGAGCACGCGCTAAAAAGCGCTATCGCACGCTGTAAATTTGGGGCACCGAACCGCGCGCGCTTCATAATTTGCACTGCGTGTGTTTTGAGCGCGCGTTTCTGGGCATCTGGAAAACTGATGTTGGACGCGGCGCGCTAAAAGTGCTACGGTGGCACTGTAAAACTATTTTAGGGCTCGATATTTTTACGTGTCTGTTGGAGATGCTCTAAGCAACATATAGGGTTGCAGCTTGCAAAGTGGTTATTCAAATGTTAATTGGCGAACGTCAAATTTTTTATGATTCCCAGCGAACGCGTTTTGGAAGAGACATAAATCTTGAAGTAGAGGAGCGTTGCCACTTCGGATCCGAAAACCGTTCGTTGAAACTGGCATGAGCATGAGATATTTCATCAGAAACGGTTTGCATCACCCGAAAGATAATGCCACGCGCGTCTGCCGCCTCCATGGCGGGATCTGGTGTTGATCAAACGACTTGGGAGCGACCTTTTCCATAGTCTAGAATTGCAACTGGGCCGTTGTTGTAATTTTTTCCACCGCAACAACTAGTCTGTTGCAGACTAACAAAGGGGAGCCAACCATGCAATGGCTTCGGGAGCGGAGGGGCGGTGCCATGGCTGAGCCGTAGAACAACGTCGACTCGAGAAGGAAGTGTGGTGGAGGAGAGGGAAGGTGATCGGGTGGCGAAGTTTGCTCATCAGCATCGGCGAACGGAGGCCGGAGCCGCGCGGCGCAAGAGCGGGTACTTGGGGGCTGCTCCGACAATATCGAGCCGAAGGGCAGGAAGGAGCGAGCAAGACGACCTTGGAGTGTGCATCACGTCATCGATTATTCCGGAATTGGCCGGTGTAGGCGATGAGCGTGAGCGGAGATGCTTTTTCTTTTTGCAACAAGGGTCCGTTGCAAATTGCAACAAGGCTCTTGTTGCAGAATGTTTCGCAACAAGGCTCTTGTTGCAATCACGAGAGAGATTGATCGATCGATCCGATGTTATTTTGCGTGCAAGACATTCCCGCAACAAGGCTCCGGTTGCTCTCAGGAGATCACATGATCAGCCGGCTAGTGACCCGGCCGATCTTTTAAAAAGATCAACCGATCGACGCGTAGCACGTCTCACATTTCATTGTGCACTTTTTCACATAACTATGTTACTCACCGCACTTTTGTGCTTTGGATAGTTATGACAATGGGTGCATATGCACCTAGGAGCCAGAGGCAATTACCGTAAACTTATCCATATTATATGTATTTTTTTTACAAATTAGTCATAAAAATGCCGAAACAATGAAGCATACTGAATGAGAAGTTGCCAAAACACAGACATTTAAATATATTTCAATGAGATTCAGCTTGATGCACCAGGCGGTTTAGGTGATATTTAGCACTAAACAATATCTGAACCCTGGTGCCTATACATTAGGGATGGTCTATTGGCCTCTGCCCCTGGGCGGGGTGGCGTTAATGGAGCATATGCTCAGATATCCACCCAAGAGCGACGGAGCGCGAGATGGAGGGCGAGCTCTGTGTGTCCTCCGTCACAAGCAAGTACCGATCCACCCCGACAAATCGACGAACTCCCATCCGAAGTTGGACATGGCCGGGGAGGAAAGGACATGGAGGAGAGGGAGGAATGTAGAGGGGAAAGTGAGAGGTTTAGGGTTAGCGCTTAGGTGTGGATGAGAACCAATTGAGTTTTGTGGGACAAATGTGGGCCACCAGGTTGGGGCGACGTGACAGACATGTTCGAACAAGTCTGGACAGCTCAAAATCCACCAAAACATATCTATAGAAATACTAAGCTCCCATGATTTGAAGCGTTGTGGTGCTTCAGGGGTTGTGGGGGCGGTGAGGGCCCCACGTGTAAGATTGTGTGTTGTTTGGTTTTATTTGTCTTTTCCTTTTATACTTTATTTTTCACATTTTAATTCACATGTGCTTAGTAAAATCTGTAAACATTAAAAAACAAAACATTTTTTAGATTCATTAATATTCATTACATTCGCGGATATTTTCGAAGTTCGTGATAATTTTTAAAGTTTGTGAACACTTATAAAATACAAAAGCTTGTTTAATTTGTGAGTATTTTTTTGAAATCCATGATATGTTTTAAAGTTTGTGACAGTTTTCTAAAATTAATGGTTTTACAATCCGTGATATATTCCTTGAAAATATTTTAATTAGACTATCTTTTTCAAATGAAAATGACCATTGATTTTTTTTCTTAGCAAGCATTAGGCGAGCAAAAAAAAACTAATTGAGCAACAGGAGCAGGGAGCCAAACTGAGCGGGCATGAGCTTCATGGGCTTTCACATGTGAGTGTTATAGCAACAGTTTCACGGTTTTAGCATGGAATGGGAGCTCTCAAGAGATTCAGACAACCATCACCGATTGACACCAAGGCTGAAACATGTAAATACACCACAGCCATGCACCAAACAATTCCATTCTCCTCTGGGAACAAATACAGTCTCCAATAGCATTCTGACACGATATATGAACAAAAAAACACCGTCTAAACATAATTAAAAACACAAGTCCACAGATAAAATCCAAAGAAAACAACCAATCACAATAACCGACTAGATATAAAAGAGTTAATCCCAGAGTGAAGAACGGTGCAGCAAAGCGCGCATTAGCCTCTAGTATGTTAGGTTTGGCACGGAGCATGCAGTCAAGTCTAGACAAATGACCTATGTTTGTGGGCTGTTGTTGGAGGTGTTTTTGTTTGTCTGAGCTGCTGTTCGAGGGGACGGCGGTGGTTGAGGTCCTCGACTAGAGATGCTCTTAGTGCCTCTTTGATTTAAAAGGATTTCTAAGACATTTGAATATAGAAACAGCATAATTTACATCACATGCCCGTTTGAATCCTACTACATAACTTTGGTTCGTCTGATTGTGTAACGGAACAAATGTTTCTTTCACAGATATGTAAATGAATTATAATTTTTCTATGAAACATAGTGCAAGAAAATATTCAGCAATTTTTTTTGTATAGGTTTGAACCCTATGGATCAAAGAATTTATAATATGTTTCTATAAAATCCTTTTAATCAAGTCATGGGGCGCGCGGTGGATCCCGGTCCTTACTGGTGGGAGGGCTCCGTTTTTAGATGTTTCTTCGAATTTTGTTAGAGTTTGTGTCCTGATTAGGAAGACGAGACAATGATGACTCCCTAAAGATGGAATAAAGTTCTTCCTGCCCGGCCTGCGGAGGTGTGTCCCCGACGGATCCGTTTTTGGTGGATTTGTTCGGATTTGGTTGTCGTTCGTGTGTCTTTAGGTTGAGTCCCTCCGATCTACGCTACTCTTCATCGGCGCGTTTGTTGTTCTGATGTGCTAACCGTATGATGTCTTAGCATGACAACTTCCCGACTAATTACAACTAGAAGAACGCCCGTGCGTTGTAACGGGGCCACATTAACTTTAAGAGTTCAATATTACGACATTGGCGACCTCTTTTACCATCAAATCCTCACACACACACACACTCTCCCCCCTCCCTCTTCCTCACTCTCTCTCCCCCCCCCTCTCTCTCTAACACACACACACATAGCCTATTCTCCCTGCCAATAAGACTTACTCAATTGGCAATAATGTGTGGACTTGTGGTGAGCTTGACTGAACTAATGGATAGTGTGATAGTTTCCCCAATCATTTAACAATAAAATTTCAGAAATGGGAAGATTATGTAACACCTCAAGTCGTTAGCTACAGTGACCTCCCCCTAATGATGCCATGTCATCAGGCTTGCTAAGCCAAACTGCCACTTGATAAAAATCGAAGCCCAATTCAAATTTAAAATAAAGTCAAATAAATTATTTCGTCAAACAGTAAAACTAAAATGTTCACCATATTCTATAAATTCCTGATCTTTGACAAGTTGAGCCCAAAATTATTTGACCCAAAAATTATATCTTGTCAAATTAATAAGAGGTCCAACAGTAGTTAAAATAACCAATTAAATATAAACCTAATTTTATGTATTTCCTTTTGGCCCCAAACTTTTTGTGCCACCTAAAAATATTGTGCTCGAATTGCGTGCATAGTTTCACAATTAACAAAATCCATTTAGTTGATATAAGAATAAATAGAAAACAGTGTTAAAAAGGAGAAACAGATTAGAATACATTAAAAACCAAAAGGACGATGAAAAGGGGGATTCCCCCTACCCCGGGCCTTGCCACCGAACCGACCCAGTGGTCCAGTCTCCGCACGGTCGTCTTCTCCTGTTCCCCGAGCCCGTCGCTACAGAGCCAGGCTCCCGCCCGACCACCTCGCCGGCATCGATGGGGAATGGATAAGGGTGACGCCCTACCTCCCCTGCCCCCCATGGCCTCACTCCTCCTTGATGCCCCCTCCCAGTCCACTTCTCCTCCTCGCTCGCTCGATCCCGGTGATCTGGACGAAGTCAGATGCCACGGCCATCATGACCGACCCCGTCCACACGGCCACTGCCCTCCCTGCTGGCTAGGAGCTTGTCGAGGAGCTCCGAATACCTCCGCTACTTCGTCTGCGCCAACGAGATCAAGTCCAGCACCCCCAGATCGACGTCGTTGCCGTCTTCCTCAACCTCCGGCCACCGTGACAGTGCCGTTCGATCCACGCCGCCCCGAGCTCCCCTGTCTTCCTCTAGGGTGCCATTGACACCGCTGTGATCTTCTCTTGCCTTTCCCCAGTTTCCCCTCTCGTTTGCTCTTGTTAGGTATTTCGCCGTGGCCGAGAACCGTCGTCCGCCATGGCCATTGCAGGTGTAACACCTCGGATTCGATGCGCCAGGTGTCTGCCAGTTATTCGCCGTAGTTGCCATGTCATTTGCTTGCGTGTTGCATTTTATCATGTCATCATGTGCATTTCATTTTGCATACGTGTTCGTCTCATGCATCCGAGCATTTTCCCCGTTGTCCGTTTTGCAATCTGACACTCCTATGTCCTCCGGCGTTCCCCTTTTGTCTCTCATTGTGAGCGGGTGTTAAACATTCTCGAAATGGCCCGAGGTTTGCCAAGCGGCCTTGGTATAGCACCGGTAGACCGCCTGTCAAGTTTCGTGCCATTTGGAGTTCGTTTGATACTCCAACGGTTAACCGGGTAACCGCAAAAGCCTCTTTTGTTTGCAGCCCCAAACCCCCTCCAAACTAGCCCAAAACCCAGCAAACTTCCCTCCATGCTCTCGGTCGTTCGATCGCGATCGTGTGGGCGAAAACCGCACCTCATTTGGACTCTCCTAGCTCCCTCTACCTATAAAAACGTCTTCCCCTCTCCATTTTTCGGATCAATTCCCCCCGAAACCCTAGCCCCGCTCCTCTCGCCCGCCGGACACGTCCGATCTAGATAGGACGCGTCCGCCCGCCGCCCGCAGCCAATCGGCAAGCGCCACGTGGCTCCCGCCGACGGCGCCGCCGCCCTCCGCCGCCGGCCCGCGTGAGCCCAT
>NC_041393.1:587979944-587999964 GCF_002162155.2 Triticum dicoccoides
CTCGTTCCGCGCGCCCAAGCTCCTCCCCAGCGCCGCCGATGGCCGTCGTCCGCCGCCCGTGCCTCCCCGTGCCTCCCCGCGCCCGTCCTCGCCGCGTCCCTCGCCGGAAGTCGCCTCCTCACCCGTGCCTCCTGCGCCGGATCCCGCGCCGCCGCGCCTGCCATTCGTCCCAGCCACCGCATCGCACAGCTTCGCCGCCGTCACCGTTCCGGCACCGCCCGCCCCCCCCTCCGGCGATAGATCCGGCCGGTTCCCGGCCTACCCTGCCGCTGCTTCGCCCGGATCAGGCGGATCCGGCGAGCTCTTCCTCCGCCCCGCCGTCGCGCCATCGCCGTCGGTCACCATGGCCTCCCTCCATCCCGCGCGTGGGCCGTCGCTGTCCGTGTGGGCCCCTTCTCCACCGGCCCAGACGCGGCCATCAGCAGCGCCTGTCGTGGTTCTAAGTCTGATAGTAGAATGGGGGGTATGTATGAGAAGGCAAGGTCCTAGCTATGGAGTAGTTGTAAACACGAGTGTTTAGCGAGTTCAAGCCCTTCTCTGAGGAAGTAACAGCCCTACGTCTCGGAGCCCGGAGGCGGTCGACTGATCTCTGTGTATATGAGTTACAGGGGTGCGAACCCTTCTACCAGTGGAGGGGGGTGGCTTATATAGAGGACGCCAGGACCCCAGCCAGCCCATGTAGAGGAGGGTTAAAGTACATTAAGGCCGGGCGTTACTGGTAACGCCCTACATAAAGTGTCATCATGACCATTAAGACTATTTAATTACAAACCATTTGGATGCAGCATAGATCCTGAACTTCTGATGGTCGAGTGCGTCTTCATGGTCGAGTGTCTTCTAGCCAGTCGAGTGGAGTCTCCCTTGGTCGAGTGGAACTTCTCTTGGTCGACTAGAAGGTAGCTTCGTATGATGATGTCCTTGGGCATGGTATCCTTGATAGGTCCATGACCCTACCCTAGGTACATAACCTCATCATTAGCCCCCGAATGGATCGAGGTTCGAGTGAGGAAGGAGTTGACGATTTTCTCCGACTTGCTTACTGTACTTTGATTATGTCGTATCTTGGATCGGCGATTCTTCTTTCGGCGTTGGCGTCGACTTTTACTTCAGTCGCCTTGATCCATTCTTATCTTTTGTCGAGTGAACTTTTGAACTTTGGTGAACTTCCGAGCGACGGATCGCGGGAAGGATATCGTCTGACAGATTGATCTGCTGTTAGCGGATTTTGCGGGATCTGAAATTTGGGAAGCGCGCGAAGCGGGGCGATCCGCGGCAATCGGGCGGGATAAGGCATGGACGCCTCGATTTCCGCGCCACCTTTTTCGCCACGTATCGTACGTGTGCGACTATTTCGGGATGTGACAGATCTGCTCGGACCCACTCGTCAGCCACTTGGAAGCGCCCTTATATAAAGCGTCGGGGGTGAATTTTTGAACAGTGCCTCCCCATTTTCCTCTCTTCCCTCTCTGCCTCCGCCCACGGCGCCTGCTCCTACCTCTGCCTTATCCACCTCTCGAGCGCTTCGCCGGCGATAATGGTGAAGGAGAAGACGGCGGCTCTAGAGCGCGCGAAGAAGGCGACGGCGGCGGGGCAGGCAAAGGGGAGACCGTCCAGCCGGGGCGGATCTTCGTCGAGGTCCCGCCTGCCGAAGGGTTGGGTCCAAGGAGATTGGATCCGCTCGACCATCATTGGAAAGGACCTCGACGACCTGGCCGATGAGGGACTGATCCCCCACGGGTCAGCGAGGCTCCCGGGGTTGAGTGTCAACCGCAGCCGCAGGAGGGTGAGTGCGTTCTCTTAGCCACTCACGTAGATCGTGGTTTTTCTCTGCCGCCGAGTGTGTTCTTCCGTGGGTTTCTGAATTTCTTTGGAGCGCAACTCCACCATTTCAATCCCAATTCCATCGCCTATCTTGCTGCCTTTGTGTCCATGTGCGAGAACTTCCTGGGTTGTCGACCGCACTGGGGTCTCTTCAAGCACATATTCACCTGTCGGTCGCAGACAGTAAAAAAGGCGAGCCCGGGTGATGAGAGGACCAAGGTTATACAGATGTGTGGGGTCTTGGGATCCAGTTGAGGAATAAGAGCACTTTCCCGGCCATGACCCTTCCTGAGTCGGTCAGAGGGTGGCAGTCGACTTGGTTCTACTGCCAAGATGAGTCGACGCCGGGGCAGTCGACTGGTCTCCCTCCGTTCTCCATGGTCCGAGTGGACAAACCGTCTTCTCTGAAGGTGCTTCCTGAGGAGAAAGCCGAGGTAAAAATGTTGGTGGAGCGCGTGGTCCAACTCGTTCGGGACGGAGTGATGGGCATGGATCTTCTGGAAGTCTTCCTTAGGCGGTGTATCCAACCGCTCCAGTACCGAGGCCACCCGATGTGGCTGTACTGCGGTACTGAAGACACCACTCGGGTCCATCCAGAAGCGGTCGACGACGCTACGCTGGAGAGGTGGGTGGCCGCCATCACAGGGAACAAGGACAACCCTCGAGGGGCGAGGAGGATCCCGCCACTCGACTGTACTTATACGCCGGACAAGGTATGGCCGCTTATCTCCAAGTGTAAATTTGTTTCATCCATTCTGCTTTGCCGCGAATTGGTCGGTTGATCTTTGTCTTGCTTTGTTGCTTGTCTGACATGCCACCACTGAATTGTACTCGATGCCCAATGGGGCGCAGACGCCGACTGAGGAGGGGGAAGGAAGCGGGGGCGAAAGCCCGGAGGAGTGGGATTTGGATGCTGATGACGACGACGAGGGTGACGACTCTGGTGAGGAGGAAGAAGAGGAGGAGGAGGAAGTTGCACCTCCCCGCTCGGAAAGACGCTCGAAGCTTGCCCATGCTCCAGCGACTGAGCGGGGTAAGGGGGTCGCGACCGCTTCCCAGTCGACCAAGCGCCCTCGGACCACTTCTCCGGCGCCGACTGAGAAGGCTCCGAAGCAATCTCGAGTGGTACCATCGAAGTCCGCAAAGGTCTTGCCGAAGATGAAGATGGTGATCCCCACTATCTCAGGGTAATGGTAGTTTTGAGCTTTCCCTGTTTCATGAACTTGTTCTTGGTCGACTCATGGGCCAATCGACTGGCTTTTGGAACTGCAGCGCTGCTACTTCTGAAACTTCAGCCAAGGCTGAAGACCACGAGATGGAGGATCCTGTTACCTCGCAACCAGGTATGATTCTTGTGGCGCCGTTTTTAGTCGACTGACTTATTGCCTCTAATTTTGATTCTTTCTGCAGCTTCATCTAACATTGTTATTGACCTTCCTGACGACGACGACGAAGAACCACCGAGGCAAAGGAGGAGCAAGAAAGCGCCTGCTGGCAAGGCGACTCGAGATGTGCCAGCACCCGAAACGTTGGTCGTGGAGGGGGACAATGTCACTCGACCCACCGTAACCTTCGCAGTGCCGTTGACGAGTGCTCGCCCTTCGCCATCGAGTGCTGCTCAACCCTCGCTTTTCTCCACCTACCCCGTTCCAGAAGACCAAGCCAGTGCTGCTAGAGAAGCGATACGCCAAGTGGGGGTCATGATGGAGCAAGTGAAGGCAATTCGAGAAGCCAGCCAGGCAGCCTATGACGCCAGTTCGGCACTCCAGAGTAATGTTCAGGTCAGTCGGTCACTGCCTGTTCTTCTTTCTGAAATTCTTAGAGTCTGTCCTACACCCACTGGGTGTGTGTCGATTGAAATTCCGGGTTAGTGGGGGCACGCCGAGTGCACCCACTGGGTGTAGTCTCCAAGGCTATGGTCGACTGCTGGCAGTCGACCATAGTCTTGATGTTTTTGGTTTTTTTCTTTACTCAACAAGGTCGAATAGATTCATAGACCGATGGGGGCACGCTGAGTGCACCCACTGGTTGTAGTCCCCAAGGCTATGGTGGACTGCTGGCAGTCGACCATAGTCTTTATGCTTTGAGTTTTTCTTTACTCGACAAGGTCGAATAGATTCATATACCGGTGGGGGCACGCTGAGTGCACCCACTGGGTGTAGTCCCCGAGACTATGGTCGACTGCTGGCAGTCGACTATAGTCTAAAGAACATTGCCTCTTTTTTTTTGTGTTGGTCGACTGGTCGACTCTTGATGAAACTAGTGGGGGCACGCTGAGTGCACCCACTGGGTGTAGTCCCCGAGACTATGGTCGAATGTTTGCATTCGGCCGTAGTCTTAGAATCGCTATGATTTTTCCTTACTCAATCGGAAGTGAATTGTCTTTGACATCTGTCGATTGGTTCTTCGTAGAAATCCTGTGATCTTGCAGCTTGTTATACTGAGTTGGAGAACAAACACATTCAGCTCGAGCTCGATCTGAAACTGGCCCAAGAGAACTTGACGAAGGCGAAGGAGGAAGCTAAAGGTATGCTTGGTGAGGCTTTTGACGACTGCCTTTGCCTCTCACTTGTTTCCAAATCTAATCTCACTATAATTTTATAGGCAAAGTGAGGGACACCCTGAAGAAACAAGAGCTTGACTTGGCTGAGATGCAAAAAACTGCTTTAGAGAAGACCAGGCTAGCGGATGAGAAGCTGTCTTCAGTGACTAAGCTTGAAGAAGAAAACACCAATCTGAAAGCTGCTCTTGATGCTGCCAACCAGGAGGTCACTCGACTGAAAAGAGACAAGACCACCCTGAATGACAAGGCCAGCGAGTTGGAGAGAAAGAAGAATGATCTGGAGGCTTATCTGGGTGGACTCGCCAAGAAGTTGTTCCTCATGCTTGAAGGTAATCCTTTGTATCAAACGAATATTTCAATTGTAACCTCTGACTGTTTGTCTTGACTCGGTGGTTGTGCTTGCAGAATTTTGTCAGAACTTTGAAGAGGAGACTGGTCGACTGGAAGTAAACCTGGACCCCATCAACTCTCCTGTGAAAGATGAAGTCGCCATGAATGTGCTCCGACTTGAATCTCGTGTTGCTGCCGTCATCGATTATCTCGCAAGGTTGAAGGTCGCAACTTCCCGCATCGACACAACACTTTGGCCCAGAGAGACACTCCAGAACGACCTCGAGTCTCTGATGACTCGACTGAACGAGGTCCCAAGTCGAGTGCAAGAGTGGAAGAAGTCCTCGGCCAGGAGCGGCGCGGATGTTGCTCTATCTCTGGTCCGCGTTCACTGCAAGGATGCACGAGAGGACAAGCTGGTGGCTCTCAGGGTGGCCAACACCAAGAAGCACGATTTCAGATCTTTCATGGAGACCTTCATCGCTGCTGCCACTCGGATTGCAGATGGAATTGATCTGGACGAGTTTGTGGCACCTTCCAGCCCTCCACAGGAGGGGTGAAAAACTTCTGAGCTTGATACTTTAAATTTACCTCGGTATGCCGAGTGGGTTTTGTAACCGATAAACTTTAACAGGCTTAGCGCCTGAGCACTTTCGGTTCCGTTAGGTATTATCCGAACTTGGGTTCGTCACTGAATGTGCTTGCGTTTGGTTTGAGGCATCCTTTGCAGGTTGAAGCAAAGCGCTTATTGCCATCGGCTTGCATCCTAATTCACTTAGGCGAGTACTGAGCTGTAGCTAAGTCCTCGAGTGAGAGGTTTGCCCTCCACTCGGTAGGATTTTAGATACTTAGGGGAGCACTGGGCTGCAGCTAAGCCCCCGAGTGGGAGGTTTGCTCTCCACTCGGTAGGATTTCAGATTCTTAGGCAAGCACTGGGTTGCAGCTAAGCCCCCGAGTGGGAGGTCTGCTCTCCACTCGGTAGGATTTTAGGCACTTAGGCGAGCACTGGGCTGCAGCTAAGCCCCCGAGTGGGAGGTCTGCTCTCCACTCGGTAGGATTTCAGACACTTAGGCGAGCACTGGCTGCAGCTAAGTCCCCCGAGTGGGAGGTCTGCTCTCCACTCGGTAGGATTTTAGGCACTTAGGCGAGCACTGGGCTGCAGCTAAGCCCCCGAGTGGGAGGTCTGCTCTCCACTCGGTAGGATTTCAGACACTTAGGCGAGCACTGGCTGCAGCTAAGCCTCCGAGTGGGAGGTCTGCTCTCCACTCGGTAGGATTTCAGACACTTAGGCAAGCACTGAGTTGCAGCTAAGCCCCCGAGTGGGAGGTCTGCTCTCCACTCGGTAGGATTTTAGGCACTTAGGCGAGCACTGGGCTGCAGCTAAGCCCCCGAGTGGGAGGTCTGCTCTCCACTCGGTAGGATTTTTAAATTAGTGGCGTAGCTCGGAAGGAGTGGGTAGCAGTCGACCTGCTCCCCGTCCTCCTTGCAGAACGCATGTTGTACTTGTACTTAAGCGAGTTCTTGAACTGCAGCTAAGCCCCCGAGTGGAAGGCTGGCTTACCACTCGGTAGGATTTTATACACTTAGGCGAGCACTGGGTTGCAGCTAAGCCCCCGAGTGGAAGGCTAGCTTACCACTCGGTAGGATTTTATTTATCTTAGGCGAGTGCTTGGACTGCAGCTAAGCCTCCGAGTGGAAGGCTGGCTTACCACTCGGTAGGATTTTATTTATCTTAGGCAAGTGCTTGGACTGCAGCTAAGCCCCCGAGTGGGAGGTCTGCTCTCCACTCGGTAGGATTTCAGACACTTAGGCAAGCACTGGGTTGCAGCTAAGCCTCCGAGTGGAAGGCTGGCTTACCACTCGGTAGGATTTTATTTATCTTAGGCGAAACGGATTTCGCAGCTAAGCCTTCGTGTGGGAGACTGACTCACCACTCGGTTAGGATTTGTTTTTACAGACTTAGGCGAACCGGATTCGCAGCTAAGCCACCCACTGGGGGATTGTTTTATATGGACAAAAGTAATAACAATCACTGGGAAAACTATAAAGCTCTTGTCTTTGATAAATAAACTACAGGATTACTTTTATTACAACTCATCCGAGTGAATACTTAAGTGTAAAATGGGTGGAGAAGCTCCGCGTTCCAAGCTCGGGGCTCGTCGATCTGATGTTCGACATTGTAAAGACGGTATGCTCCATTGTGGAGAACCTTGGTGACGATGAAGGGACCTTCCCAAGAATGAGCAAGCTTGTGTGGTTTCTGCTGGTCCACTCGGAGAACTAAGTCTCCTTCCTGGAAGGCTCGACTCTTCACGTTTTTGGCGTGGAAGCGATGCAAGTCTTGTTGATAAATGGTCGATCTGATCAAAGCCATCTCTCTTTCTTCCTCTAAAAGGTCGACTGCGTCCTGCCGCGCTTGTTCTGCTTCAGCTTCGGTGTAGAGCTCGACCCGGGGAGCGTTGTGGAGAAGATCACTCGACAAGACTGCTTCAGCTCCGTAGACCAAGAAGAATGGAGTTCTTCCAGTCGACCGGTTGGGTGTGGTCCTTAACCCCCAAAGCACCGAGGGAAGTTCATCAACCCATGCACCAGCCGCATGCTTGAGATCACGCATCAAACGGGGCTTCAACCCTTTGAGAATCAAACCGTTGGCTCGTTCTGCCTGTCCATTCGACTGCGGATGGGCGACTGAAGCATAGTCGACTCGCGTGCCTTGAGACGTGCAGAAAGCTCTGAATTCTTCAGAATCGAAGTTTGACCCGTTATCAGTGATGATGCTGTGTGGGACTCCATATCTGAATATCAGTTCTCGGATGAAGCTGACAGCGGTACCAGCATCGAGGTTCTTGATGGGTTTGGCCTCAATCCACTTGGTAAACTTGTCGACTGCTACTAGCACATGTGTGAAACCGCTTCTTCCTATTCTCAATGGGCCAACCATATCCAAACCCCATACAGCAAAGGGCCAGACGAGTGGTATAGTCTTCAAAGCTGACGCGGGCTTGTGTGACATATTGGAGTAAAATTGACATCCCTCACATTTGTCGACTATCTCTTTCGCCATTTCATTCGCTCTGGGCCAATAAAAACCAGCTCGGTATGCTTTGGCCACGATGGTCCGAGAAGACGCATGATGGCCACAGGTCCTCGAGTGGATGTCGTTGAGGATCATTCGACCTTCCTCTGGTGTTATACATTTCTGGCTGACTCCAGTTGCACTTTCTCTGTATAATTGACCTCTCATGACGGTGAAGGCTTTGGACCGGCGGACGATCTCTCGAGCTTCTTCTTCATTCTCGAGGAGTTCCTTCCTCAAAATATAGGCGATGTAGGGCACTGTCCAATCGGGAGTGATGACCAAAAATTCCATGATCAAGTCGACCACCACTGGGACCTCGACTTCAGTCGGATCTGTGGCGCTTTTAGGCTGCGGGGCTTCTTCAGTGAAGGGATCCTCTTGAACCGATGGTATGTAGACATGTTCCAAAAACACGCCACTCGGAATGGCTTCCCTCTTGGAACCTATCTTCGCCAATTCATCGGCCGTTTGATTTTTCAGTCGGGGAACGTGATGGAGTTCTAACCCTTCGAATCTCTTTTCAAGCTTCCTCACCGCATTGCAGTACCCAGTCATGGCTGGGCTTCTCACGTCCCATTCCTTCATCACCTGATTGACCACCAAATCTGAGTCGCCGTAAACCATAAGGCGACGGATGCCGAGTGAAATGGCCATGCGCAACCCATACAACAGTGCTTCATATTCTGCTTCATTGTTGGAGGAATCAAAGTGGATCTGGAGCACATATCTGAGCTTATCTCCTCGGGGAGAAACCAAAACTACCCCAGCACCAGAACCATTTAACATCTTAGAGCCATCAAAGAACATGGTCCAATGCTCCGAGTGAACTTGAGTCGGCTGCTGCTGTTCAATCCACTCGGCAAGGAAATCTGCTATAGCCTGGGACTTAATGGCTTTCTTTGCCTCAAATTTGATATCAAGGGGAAGGAGTTCAATCGCCCATTTAGCCACTCGACCAGTTGCATCTCTGTTGTGCAGAATCTCTGACAATGGTGCGTTGCTGACGACTGTAATGTCATGATCAGAGAAATAATGGGCAACCTTCTTCATGGTCATGTAGATCCCATATACGAGCTTCTGATAATGAGGATATCTTTGCTTCGATGGGGTCAAAACTTCAGAGAGATAATACACTGGGCGCTGAACTTTGAAGGCTTTCCCTTCTTCTTCCCGCTCGATCGTAAGTACTGTACTGACGACTTGTCCTGTGGCTGCAATATAAAGCAACAGAGGCTCTTTGCTGATTGGAGCAGCAAGCACCGGCTGGGTGGAGAGCAGAGTTTTTAACTCGGCAAACGCCGCATCAGCTTCTGGAGTCCACTCGAACTTGTCTGCCTTCTTCATCAGTCGGTAAAGGGGCAACACCTTTTCACTGAGGCGAGAGATGAATCGACTTAACGCGGCCAAGCATCCAGTAAGCTTCTGGACATCGTGCACACGCACAGGGCGTTTCATTCGGAGTATGGTGCCAATTTTTTCTGGGTTAGCGTCGATTCCTCGTTCGGAAACGAGAAAACCGAGTAACTTCCCGCCAGGTACTCCGAATGTGCACTTTGCAGGATTGAGCTTGATACCATACCTCCTGAGATTGGCAAATGTTTCAGCTAAGTCAGTCAACAGGTCGGAACCCTTTCGTGACTTGACCACGATATCATCCATGTATGCTTCCACATTCCGACTGATTTGAGTGAGTAAACACTTTTGAATCATTCTCATGAACGTGGCTCCGGCATTCTTGAGGCCGAATGGCATGGTGATATAGCAGAAGCACCCGAATGGGGTGATGAAAGCTGTTTTGATTTTGTTGGGCCCATACAGACGGATCTGATGATACCCGAAATAAGCGTCTAGAAAAGACAATCTCTCGCACCCCGCAGTTGAGTCGACAATTTGGTCGATGCGAGGGAGAGAAAAATGATCTTTCGGGCAGGCCCGATTGATATGTTTGAAATCAATGCACATACGAAGGGAATTGTCCTTTTTGGGAACCATAACGACATTGGCGAGCCACTCGGAGTGGTATATCTCTCGGATGAACTCTGCTGCAAGGAGTCGAGCCACCTCTTCGCCAATGGCCTTTTTCTTCTGAACGGCGGACCGCCGAAGATGTTCCTTAACAGGTTTTGCCTTGAATCGACTCTAAGGCGATGCTCAGCCAGTCCCCTGGGAACACCTGGCATGTTAGCTGGCTTCCATGCGAAGATGTCCCAGTTCTCACGGAGGAACTGCATGAGCGCTTCTTCCTATTTAGAGCCGAGTGTAGTGGAAATATGGGTCGGAGCTGCATTAGGGTCAGTCGGGTGGATGTGAACTGGCTTCGTCTCCCCGGACGACTGAAATGTTGACTCTGTGGCGGGCTTCTTGGCCCGCAGTAAATCACTCGGATCTGCATTCTTCTTGTATCCCTCTAGCTCTATCACTGTTATCTGGTCATCCGCAATCTTTGAGCCTTTCTGGAAACACTCTTCTGCTTTCTTCCGGTTACCAGTGACGGTGATCACGCCTTTGGGGCCAGGCATCTTTAACTTGAGGTACACGTAACATGGTCGAGCCATGAAGCGGGCGTAGGCTGGTCTTCCGAAGATAGCGTGGTAGGCGCTCTGGAAATCCACAACTTCAAAAGTCAGCTTCTCTTTACGGAAATGCTTCGAGTCGCCGAACACCACATCCAGAGCTATTTGGCCGAGTGACTCAGCCTTCTTTCCTGGGATGACTTCGTGAAAACTCATGTTGCTGGAACTGAGCCTGGACATTGGAATGCCCATTCCCTTGAGCGTCTCAGCATACAGAATGTTCAACCCGCTGCCGCCGTCCATCAATACCTTCGTCAGTCGAGTGCCTTCGACGACCGGGTCGACCACCAGTGCTTGCCTCCCAGGGGTGGCAATATGAGTCTGATGGTCCGACTGGTCAAAAGTAATGGGAGTTTGCGACCATCTCAGATAGTTTGGTGTTGCCGATGCGACCATGTTGACTTCACGGTTGATCACTTTCAGTCGACTTTTGCTCTTTACATCAGCAAAAATCATCAGAGTGGAGTTGACATGAGGGTACTCTCCATCACTGTCCTGCTTGTCCTCAGCCTTGTCCGACTCCTTCTCTTTGTCCTTCGGCTGTTTCCCTTGGAACTGTTGGATTAAGAGCCGTCACTGGCGAGTGGTATGCTTTGGGTAGATGAAGTTACCCTCTTCGTCTTTCTTTGTGTGAATATGACACGGCAGGTCCATCACATCATTACCCTCCTTATCTTTTATTTTCTTGGGGTTCCAAGATCCTTTGGGTTTCCCCTTAAATTTGCCCTGTGTTACGGCCAGAGCCTCTCCAGGAGCTGCTGGCTCGGCCTTCCGCTTTTGCTTCCGAATGGAGTTTCCTTTATCCGACTGACTCGGCTTGTACTTGCTGCTCCGGAGTCGGTCCTCTTCTTCGCCGTTGGTGTACTTGGTGGCTATTTCCATCATCCGACTCAGGGTCATGTCTCCGGTTCGACCAAACTTCAGGCTCAACTCTCTGTTCTTGACGCTCTCTTTGAAGGCGCAGACCGCTTGATGGTCCGACACATTCTCTACAGTGTGATGCAAAGTGATCCACCTCTGGATGTAATCTCTCAGTGTTTCACTCGACTTTTGTACACAAACTTGTAGCTCAGTCAGTCCAGCAGGTCGCTTGCAAGTTCCCTCAAACGTCCTGACGAACACTCGAGAAAGATCTTCCCAGGTGTAAATGCTGCTGGGAGCTAACTGATTCAACCATGCCCTGGCTGAACCTCCTAGCATAAGTGGCAAATGTTTCATGGCCACTTCATCATTACCGCCACCAATCTGAACAGCCACTCGGTAGTCTTCGAGCCAAGTTTCAGGCTTAGACTCTCCGGTGAACTTATTCACCCCAGTCGCCAACCTAAAGTTGGGGGGTATCACTGCGGTTCTGATCGCTCTGCTAAAACATTCTGGACCTGAAACATGGACTCGGCTGCTTGTGGGCATATCTCTGTCATCACCACCTCTATGAGCTCTGTTTCGGTCGACCAAACCTTGCACGATGACGGATCTCGCGTCAAAGCCTAGCTCTCTGGGGTTGATTGGAGCTCTCCTCCCGATACTGAACTGGCGTCTGTCATCTTGCTGCCGATGGGCGTTAGACCCACTTCTCAGAGGAGGAGTGGGCACTCGATGCCGGTCATCGCGATCAAATCGGTCATCATAGTGGTCCCGCCGGCCTTCACGTCCCATGCGCCTCGGAGGCGACCTTGGACTGTGAGCCGACTAAACCGTATTCGCAGCGACAGATTGACTGTGAATCCTGTTACGTGACTGTGACACAGCTGAATTCTGATCTCCTGCCGCCCGGAGCAAATCTCTGATCTGCATCAGGCCTCTTCCAGCCTCTGACTGAGAGGGCTGAATCGACTCTGCTATGCGGGTTGTAGCTGCCAAATTCTGAATTGGGGTTCGATATACCTGAGTTGGTTGCGGAAAGAGCTGACGTCGATTGGAGTTAGTCGCTCATTGACGCGCACGTTCGTCGAGTGCTCGCTGAAGGTTCTCCAGTCGAGTGTGTTCAGCCAGGTTGGCTAAACGCGCCTCTTCCAGGGCGCGAGCCTCGGGTGTTTCTCCTGCAATGGGAGTATGCAGAGCATCCATGTTCCGGCGGCGAAGTTCTTCCCTCTGCTGGGAAGTGAGCGGCTCGGGTTGGTACTCTTCATGGGCTTGAGCGGGGTCGTCCTCGTCGTCCACCCCGTCACCGCGGGGGAAACCGGGAGGACTATGGGGCCTGTTGACCATCAAGACTTCCGCCGCCGGATCACTGCTATCGCACTCGGATGCAGTCTCTACGGAGCCAGTCGACAGGTCGAACAGGCCATAGAGAGACTCGTCGGGCTCGATCGCCGCGACTTGGGTGGTGGCCGATTGGCGAGCCACTGCGTGCCTCACCCATCGCTGGAGTCTCGACCGACCGGAGCGCTTGCGCTGGCGGGAGACAGGGAGGGAGGATGGCGCAGGAGTCGACCAGTACGGGGTCGACGGTTGTCGCAGCAAGACACCGCGGACACACGCCCGAAAGTACGTCGCCCCGCGGACGGGGAGCGCGTCGATGTCGAGTGGTGCCTCCTGGAGCCAAGCAGAGTCGTCGGCGATGAAAGTGAGCGCACCGAGACGGATCTGCGGCTCTCGACCTGAGCTCCACCGGAAACCATGATGAAGGCGGTCGGACAAATTGCAACTTCTCCAAAAAAGTCGCTAAGACACCTGCCCCACGGTGGGCGCCAACTGTCGTGGTTCTAAGTCTGACAGTAGAATGGGCGGTAAGTATGAGAAGGCAAGGTCCTAGCTATGGAGTAGTTGTACACACGAGTGTTTAGCGAGTTCAGGCCCTTCTCTGAGGAAGTAACAGCCCTACGTCTCGGAGCCCGGAGGCGGTCGACTGATCTCTGTGTATATGAGTTACAGGGGTGCGAACCCTTCTACCAGTGGAGGGGGGTGGCTTATATAGAGGACGCCAGGACCCCAGCCAACCCACGTAGAGGAGGGTTAAAGTACATTAAGGCCAGGCGTTACTGGTAACGCCCTACATAAACTGTCATCATGACCATTAAGACTATTGAATTACAAACCGTTTGGATGCAGCATAGATCCTGAACTTCTGATGGTCAAGTGCGTGTTCATGGTCGAGTGTCTTCTAGCCAGTCGAGTGGAGTCTCCCTTGGTCGAATGGAACTTCTCTTGGTCGACTGGAAGGTAGCTTCATATGATGATGTCCTTGGGCATGGTATCCTAGATAGGTCCATGACCCTACCCTAGGTACATAACCTCATCAGCGCCGGCCCGCTCCACTGACTTGGGCCGTAGCCCACAAGGTGAGCGCTCCCGTCGGCCTATCCCTCGCCCGCAGCGCTATTTAGCTAATCTGCACTCACTCTGTTTTTTTCCTGAAAAATGACCAAGTCCCTGAAAACCCATTTTATGTGTGCATATTGTGGTACCTGTAACTTCTTGCATGTAGCTCCATTTTGTGCGTGTAATATGTCAAATTATTCGTCTCAACGAGTACTTCATTTCATTCCATTGCACCATGTTCATTTGAGCTCATCTTGATGCCCGAAATACTGTTGGAAGAGGGCTATGTGATGTTAGTTTCAGATTCTTATCAGAACATGCAATTTTGTCATTTTTGCCATGATTGATGTGTGCATCTTATGAACTTGAGCCCTACATATGTTTTGAACTATGCCATGCCATCTTTACAGCGGTGCTTACCATGTATTTTTGTGATCAATGTGGTGACTAGCACAAGCATGTAAACTAGGCCTCGTGATGTTGCTGATTTCAGTCCCTGTTCTGCTGTTATTTTTATGCCATGTAAACTTGATGCTACAGAGAGATCCATGCTTATTTTGAGATACTTCAGTAAGGATGTTTTGTACATATGGTTATGCTATATCCATCCATGCCCATGGTTGCATTTATAGCTTGCTGTAGACTGTTCATATCTTGCTCCAAAGTTGCTAAATGATGTTTCTGTCAGCCTGTTAACATGAAGTTCAATGTTGCCATGATTGTTGTTAGTGATCCATGCACCCTATGAACTTGCTCTTGACATGCTTTGATTCATAAACATGTCTTCTTACTGTTGGTTGCCTTGCCATGCCATGTATTGCCCTGTGGTGAGTGGTTCAAGCTCATCAACATGCCTACTTATTGTTGTTCCTGCCATGTATGAATCTGTCGTATAACTTGCCATGTTTACATGAGTGCCATCATATTTTCTGTGCCCTTTTGGCTCATGGTCAGTAAGGGACTTTTGTTATATGCAATTAGTAGATTCATGCAATGCCTTTGTTTGCCCTGTTAAGTTCCTGTAACATGTTGTTTGATAGCTCTAAACATTGCAACCTGATGTTATTTCTGCTAAAGTCTGTAACTGTTATTATTTGCAATCTTGCCATGTGTGTTTGAGCATGTTCTAGTGATTTCTGGAGATAGCTCAGTGTTCATGTTTTGTTATGCTTTACCTGTACTTCATGCCCATGCCTTTTGTTATTATGTTGTGGTACTGTAGCATGTTGTTTTGATGCTTGCTAGATGCCTAGTTGCTGTTATGGACAGATTGTTGCTATAACTTGTATAGAGTGTGTGTTGAACCATTGCTCCGTTTTGTGTGTGCTCTATATGAAACTTGCTTGTTTTTGCATGTAGCTTCATATTATCATGTTGCATCCTTGTTTTGGTGTGTTTGCTTGATGTTTGTATGCATTTAGCATCAATGCCATGTTTGACTTGTTTTGCTCATATCTTCTAGGTCGTAGCTCCGAACTAAATGAACTTTATATGTAACTTGACTAGAATCTCATGTAGATCATCTTGGTGCATCTTAACTTGCTCTTTAACAACTTGAACATAAGGTTTATTCAGATCTGGACCAACTTCGAAATTTACATATGAGGACTTACCGGAATTGTTATTTGTTGTTCCCGGCCTCATTTAAACTTGCTTTGATGTGTTGTTCTTGTTTGCATCATCTCTTGCCATGAGTAGCTTCATATAGCCTTGTCATGCATCATGCTTGGTGGTGCATCTTGTCTTGCCTATGAGTGGTGTGTTTACCGTGTTGTGTGCTTCTTCTGGATAGTTCCCGTTACGTTGCGATCGTGAGGATTCGTTCGTCTACGCTTGGTTCGTCTTCGTGGCTTCATCTTCTTCATGGACTTGTTCTTCTTCCTAGCGGGATTTCAGGCAAGATGACCGCTACCCTGGATCTCACTACTATCATTGCTATGCTAGTTGGCTTCGTTCTATCGCTATGCTGCGCTTCCTATAACTTGTTCTTCAAGCCTCCCAAATTGCCATGAACCTCTAACCTTTGACACCCTTCCCAGCAAACCGTTGCTTGGCTATGTTACCGCTTTGCTCAACCTCTCTTATAGCGTTGCTAGTTGCAGGTGAAGTTTGAAGATTGCTCCATGGTGGACAGGATTATGTTGGGATATCATAATATCTCTTATATTATTTAATGCATCTATATATTTGGTAAAGGGTGGAAGACTTGGCCTTATGCCTGGTGTTTTGTTCCACTCTTGCCGCCCTAGTTTCCGTCATACCGGTGTTATGTTCCCGGATTTTGCGTTCCTTACGCGGTTGGGTGATTTATGGGACCCCCTTGACAGTTCGCTTTGAATAAAACTCCTCCAGCAAGGCCCAACCTTGGTTTTACCATTTGCCTCACCACCACCTACTTTTCCCTTGGGAGTCGCGCTCTCGAGGGTCATCTTTATTTTAGCCCCCCCGGGCCAGTGCTTGTCTAAGTGTTGGTCCGAACCGAGTAGACTGCGGGGCCCCCTCGGGGAAACTCGAGGTTTGGTTTTACTTGTAGGAAGTCTCATCCGGTGTTGCCCTGAGAACGAGATATGTGCAGCTCCTATCGGGATTGTCGGCGCATCGGGCGGCTTTACTGGTCTTGTTTTACCATTATCGAAATGTCTTGTAAACCGGGATTCCGAGTCTGATCGGGTCTTCCTGGGAGAAGGAATATCCTTCGTTGATCGTGAGAGCTTATCATGGGCTAAGTTGGGACACCCTTGTAGGGTTTAAACTTTCGAAAGTCGTGCCCGCGGTTATGGGCAGATGGGAATTTGTTAATGTCCGGTTGTAGATAACTTGACACCAGATCCGAATTAAACCGCATCAACCGTGTGTGTAGCCGTGATGGTCTCTTTTCGGCGGAGTCCGAGAAGTGAACACGGTTTCTGGGTTATGTTTGACGTAAGTAGGAGTTCAGGATCACCTCTTGATCATTGCTAGTTGACGACCGTTCCGCTTGCTCTCTTCTCGCTCTTATTTGCGTATGTTAGCCACCATATCATTCTTAGTCGCTGCTGCAACCTCACCACTTTACCCTTTCCTTTCCCATTAAGCTTTGCTAGTCTTGATACCCATGGTAATGGGATTGCTGAGTCCTCGTGGCTCACAGATTACTACAACAACAGTTGCAGGTACAGGTTTTGCGATGGTCATGACGCGAGAGCGATACTTGCTTGCGTTGAGTTCTTCTTCTGCTTCTTCGATCAGGGGATAGGTTCCAGGTCGGCAGCCTGGGCTAGCAGGGTGGATGTCATTTGAGTTTCCATTTGTGTTTCATCTGTAGTCGGATGGTGCTCTCTTGTAAGATGATGTTGTATTCGTGTGGCATTGTATGCCTTTTGTATGTATCCCTATCTATTATGTAATGTTGATGTAATGATATCCACCTTGCAAAAGCGTTTCAATATGCGGGTCTATCCTTGGTGGGACCTTCGAGTTCCTTTTGGATAGGGTCGCATATTGGGCGTGACAAGTTGGTATCAGAGCCTCGACCGACCCTAGGAGGCCCCTTGATTGATCGTGTAGTTTGGCCGTTGTTGAGTCTAGAAGAAAACTGTTTTTGGAGTCTAGTTATATCGGAGAGTAGGAATTCTTTTTACTCCTCAGCCCCTTCGTCGCTCTGGTGAGGAATCTTGACGTAGGTGTTTTGAATTACTCCTCTTCACATTCAAATTTTTCTTTAGGTTCACGCAGTGGGTTTTCCGTTAGTTGGTTCTCAGCTCTTTTCATCCGGTGCATTTCTCGTCAAGTTGACTCGAGCCTCTTCATCTTTGCGTTCAATCCTCAGTTGTTTTGTTTTCCCACCCACCCACCCTTTTTCTTCTCGAAACTGGAGTCTGTAATCGAGTATCCATTCTACTCGTGCGAAGTCTTTGCTCTCTCTCCTCAATGATTTCAACTGGTGTTTTCTCTGCAAGATATTCGTCGATTCCCCGTCCCAGTTGCCTTCGTTTTCCTGCCCTCCCACCCTCTTCTTCCCAGACCCTGAGCCTCTTTCGAGCATCAATTTCATTCGTACGGAGCCTCTTCAGTCTTCCCTCAATTGTTTCAACCGGTGAATTCTCGTTTTGTTCGACATTCTTCATCTCTTTTTCTTTTTCAGTGGATTCAATTCAAGTTTTTCGGGTTGATCACATTCTTTTCCTTGGATCAAGTGTTCTCCTTGTTCATTTGCCTCTCGCCATTCAATCATTCCGGAGTTTGGAAGACATCTCAGAAGGTTCATCTGTGTTCCAATTAATTCGAGGTTGTCACCTCATTCAAATATTTCAATCATTCCGGTGCATCATCTATCGGTTCAACATCCCTTTCCAACGGTGTTTTTCTCTTCAGTGGGCCCTAACCCACAGGTTTTTCCCAAGATCTTACCTGACTCTTCTAATTCCCCCGGAGTTATTCTCCATTCTTTTCAAGTGTGATGTCAGAATGGATCCCATCAGTCATTTGCCTTTTCAAGATTGATTTCGAATCATTTTCATTATTGGCTCATCCTCTTCGCATTTCATTCTCCCGGAGCATCTCAAAATTTTTGGTGTTCTTTCTCGTCGTCATTCTCAACTTTTGAAGACCGAAGAAGAGTTTCTCTTAAATCTTGTCCGTTCTTCCGAAGATTCATGTCGCTAGCTTGAGGCTATCCGCTCAAATTGTTTCCAGTCGTGCAATTCTTTTTCACCCATCGGGAGTATTTCAGGAGTTGCTTTCCCTCTCGATCATCCGGAGGCCATCTTTTAGAATATTGCTTCGTTCCAAGTTTTCAGATTCATTCCCCAATTATTCTATATCCGTGCCCCTTTGTTCATCTCAATATTCTCCCAGTGCTTTGTTCAAGTGTTCTTTAATCAGCTCGAGTTCTTCCCGTTTCCTTGTATCTAAATCCCCTCAAGCATATTTGTTCTTCTAATTCTTCCCGGTGATTATTTCTCTTTTTCGTCAGTCATTTCCAAATTCTTACGGTGGTTCGTTCAAGATTCTTTTTCCTTGATTATCATTTTAATCCATTCGTTCTTTTCTATCCTACCGGTGGTTCATGAAGACCTTCTCAAGTTTGCGATATGTCATTTCTCAATCCTTTTCAAGAAGAATAAGTAGTATGCTAAATCCATTGCTTGTCATCAATTTAATTTGATGAAGGATAAGCATACAATAAATCTTATTCTTATTTCATCCAAGTGAGTAATCCCTTCCTTCGGAGTTTGTTCTTGATGAATAAATTCTTGATTTCAAGTGATCTATCTTTCTCTTCTGGAGTTCATATTTCCTCGGTCATTTCGTCGGAACCTCCATCTAAATCATCGCAAGCTTTAATCTTATTCTTTCATCTTTCAATTTTATCTCGTCATCCTTTTGTTATCGGAGTTCTTCATGGTGGTTCTTCATGATTTAATTCTTTCTTCAAGAGTTGATCAAGTATCATTCCTTCCTCTCTAGTTCATGTTCTATTCCTCCATGTTTCAGCCGGAGTGCTGCCTAAATCCTTTCAGTCTTATTCATTTCTTATCTCGTTCTAACCGGAGTGGTTTCAGAGTCTATCTTGTTTGTTGAGCTTTTGATCCCTGTCATAATCGTCGTTCCTCTCTTCTTCCCGAGTGCTCTCGACTCTTTTCTTCTTCTCTTGCATTCTTGTTTCACATCATCCCTTTTCCCTTCCGTCTCGGTCCTAAGATCTCGGGACAAGATCTCTTGTTAGTGGAGGAGTGTTGTAACGCCCCGGATTCGATGCGCCAGGTGTCTGCTAGTTATTCGCCGTAGTTGCCATGTCATTTGCTCGTGTGTTGCATTTTATCATGTCATCATGTGCATTTCATTTTGCATACGTGTTCGTCTCATGCATCCGAGCATTTTCCCCGTTGTCCGTTTTGCAATCCGGCACTCCTATGTCCGCCGGCGTTCCCCTTTTGTCTCTCGTTGTGAGAGGGTGTTAAACATTCTCGGAATGGCCCGAGGTTTGCCAAGCGGCCTTGGTATAGCACCGGTAGACCGCCTGTCAAGTTTCGTGCCAAGTTCGTTTGATACTCCAACGGTTAACCGGGTAACCGCAAAAGCCTCTTTTGTTTGCAGCCCAAAACCCCCTCCAAACTGCCCCAAAACCCAGCAAACTCCCCTCCATGCTCTCGGTCGTTCGATCACGATCGTGTGGGTGAAAACCGCACCTCATTTGGACTCTCCTAGCTCCCTCTACCTATAAAAACGTCTTCCCCTCTCCATTTTTCGGATCAATTCCCCCCGAAACCCTAGCCCCGCTCCTCTCGCCCGTCGGACACGTCCGATCTGGACCGGACGCGTCCGCCCGCCGCCCGCAGCCAATCGGCAAGCGCCACGTGGCTCCCGCCGATGGCGCCGCCGCCCTCCGCCGCCGGCCCGCGCGAGCCCATC
>NC_041393.1:588000422-588067161 GCF_002162155.2 Triticum dicoccoides
ATCGTCCGCCGCTCGCGCCTTCTCGTGGCTCCCCGCGCCCGTCCTCGCCGCGTCCCTCGTTGGAAGTCGCCTCCTCACCCGCGCCTCCTGCGCCGGATCCCGCGCCGCCGCGCCTGCCGTTCGTCCCAGCCACCGCATCGCACAGCTCCGCCGCCGTCACCGTTCCGGCGTCGCCCCCCCCCCCCGGCGACAGATCGGGCCGGTTCCCGGCCTACCCTGCCGCTGCTTCGCCCAGATCAGGCGGATCCGGCGAGCTCTTCCTCCGCCCCGCCGTTGCGCCATCGCCGTCGGTCACCATGGCCTCTCTCCATCCCGCGCGTGGGCCGTCGCTGTCCGTGTGTGCCCCTTCTCCACCGGCCCAGCCGCGGCCATCAGCAGCGCCGGCCCGCTCCACTGACCTGGGCCGTAGCCCACAAGGTGAGCGCCCCCGTCGGCCTATCCCTCGCCCGCAGCGCTATTTAGCTAATCTGCACTCACTCTGTTTTTTTCCTGAAAAATGACTAAGTCCCTGAAAACCCATTTTATGTGTGCATATTGTGGTACCTGTAACTTCTTGCATGTAGCTCCATTTTGTGCGTGTAATATGTCAAATTGTTCGTCCCAACGAGTACTTCATTTTATTCCATTGCACGATGTTCATTTGAGATCATCTTGATGCCTGAAATGCTGTTGGAAGAGGGCTATGTGATGTTAGTTTCAGGTTCTTGTCAGAACATGCACTTTTGTCATTTTTGCCATGATTGATGTGTGCATCTTATGAACTTGAGCCCTACATATGTTTTGAACTATGCCATGCCATCTTTACAGCGGTGCTTACCATGTATTTTTGTGATCAATGTGGTGACTAGCACAAGCATGTAAACTAGGCCTCGTGATGTTGCTGATTTCAGTCCCTGTTCTGCTGTTATTTTTATGCCATGTAAACTTGATGCTACAAAGAGATCCATGCTTATTTTGAGATACTTCAGTAAGGATGTTTTGTACATATGGTTATGATCTATCCATCCATGCCCCTGGTTGCATTTATAGCTTGCTGTAGACTGTTCATATCTTGCTCCAAAGTTGCTAAATGATGTTTCTGTCAGCCTGTTAACATGAATTTCAATGTTGCCATGATTGTTGTTAGTGATCCATGCACCCTATGAACTTGCTCTTGACATGCTTTGATTCATAAACATGTCTTCTTACTGTTGGTTGCCTTGCCATGCCATGTATTGCCCTGTGGTGAGTGGTTCAAGCTCGTCAACATGCCTACTTATTGTTGTTCCTGCCATGTATAAATCTATCATATAACTTGCCATGTTTACATGGGTGCCATCATATTTTCTGTGCCCTTTTGGCTCATGGTCAGTAAGGGACTTTTGTTATATGCAATTAGTAGATTCATGCCATGCCTTTGTTTGCCCTGTTAAGTTCCTGTAACAGTTGTTTGATAGCTCTAAACATTGTAACCTGATGTTATTTCTGCTAAAGTCTGTAACTGTTATTATTTGCAATCTTGCCATGTGTGTTTGAGCATGTTCTAATGATTTCTGGAGATAGCTCAGTGTTCATGTTTTGTTATACTTTACCAGTACTTCATGCCCATGCCTTTTGTTATTATGTTGTGGTACTGTAGCATGTTGTTTTGATGCTTGCTAGATGCCTAGTTGCTGTTATGGACAGATTGTTGCTATTGTTGCTATAACTTGTATAGAGTGTATGTGTTGAACCATTGCTCCGTTTTGTGTGTGCTCTATATGAAACTTGCTTGTTTTTGCATGTAGCTTCATATTATCATGTTGCATCCTTGTTTTGGTGTGTTTGCTTGATGTTTGTATGCATTTAGCATCAATGCCATGTTTGACTTGTTTTGCTCATATCTTCTAGGCCGTAGCTCCGAACTAAATGAACTTTATATGTAACTTGACTAGAATCTCGTGTAGATCATCTTGGTGCATCTTAACTTGCTGTTTAACAACTTGAACATAAGGTTTATTCAGATCTGGACCAACTTCGAAATTTACATATGAGGACTTACCGGAATTGTTATTTGTTGTTCCCGGCCTCATTTAAACTTGCTTTGATGTGTTGTTCTTGTTTGCATCATCTCTTGCCATGAGTAGCTTCATATAGCCTTGTCATGCATCATGCTTGGTTGTGCATCTTGTCTTGCCTATGAGTGGTGTGTTTACCATGTTGTGTGCTTCTTCTCGATAGTTCCCGTTTCGTTGCGATCGTGAGGATTCGTTCGTCTACGCTTGGTTCGTCTTCGTGGCTTCATCTTCTTCATGGACTTGTTCTTCTTCCTAGCGGGATTTCAGGCAAGATGACCTCTACCCTGGATCTCACTACTATCATTGCTATGCTAGTTGGCTTCGTTCTATCGCTATGCTGCGCTTCCTATAACTTGTTCTTCAAGCCTCCCAAATTGCCATGAACCTCTAACCTTTGACACCCTTCCCAGCAAACCGTTGCTTGGCTATGTTACCGCTTTGCTCAGCCTCTCTTATAGCGTTGCTAGTTGCAGGTGAAGTTTGAAGATTGCTCCATGGTGGACAGGATTATGTTGGGATATCACAATATCTCTTATATTATTTAATGCATCTATATATTTGGTAAAGGGTGGAAGACTTGGCCTTATGCCTGGTGTTTTGTTCCACTCTTGCCGCCCTAGTTTCCGTCATACCGGTGTTATGTTCCCGGATTTTGCGTTCCTTACGCGGTTGGGTGATTTATGGGACCCCCTTGACAGTTCGCTTTGAATAAAACTCCTCCAGCAAGGCCCAACCTTGGTTTTACCATTTGCCTCACCATCACCTACTTTTCCCTTGGGAGTCACGCTCTCGAGGGTCATCTTATTTAGCCCCCCCGGGCCAGTGCTTGTCTAAGTGTTGGTCCGAACCGAGTAGACTGCAGGGCCCCCTCGGGGAAACTCGAGGTTTGGTTTTACTCGTAGGATGTCTCATCCGGTGTTGCCCTGAGAACGAGATATGTGCAGCTCCTATCGAGATTGTCGGCGCATCGGGCGGCTTTGCTGGTCTTGTTTTACCATTGTCGAAATGTCTTGTAAACCGGGATTCCGAGTCTGATCGGGTCTTCCTGGGAGAAGGAATATCCTTCGTTGATCGCGAGAGCTTATCATGGGCTAAGTTGGGACACCCCTGTAGGGTTTAAAATTTCGAAAGCCGTGCCCGCGGTTATGGGCAAATGGGAATTTGTTAATGTCCGGTTGTAGATAGCTTGACACCAGATCCGAATTAAAACGCATCAACCGTGTGTGTAGCCGTGATGGTCTCTTTTCGGCGGAGTCCGAGAAGTGAACACGGTTTCTGGGTTATGTTTGACGTAAGTAGGAGTTCAGGATCACCTCTTGATCATTGCTAGTTGACGAACGTTCCGCTTGCTCTCTTCTCGCTCTTATTTGCGTATGTTAGCCACCATATCATGCTTAGTCGCTGCTGCAACCTCACCACTTTACCCCTTCCTTTCCCATTAAGCTTTGCTAGTCTTGATACCCATGGTAATGGGATTGCTGAGTCCTCGTGGCTCACAGATTACTACAACAACAGTTGCAGGTACAGGTTTTGCGATGGTCATGACGCGAGAGCGATACTTGCTTGCGTTGAGTTCTTCTTCTGCTTCTTCGATCAAGGGATAGGTTCCAGGTCGGCAGCCTGGGCTAGCAGGGTGGATGTCGTTTGAGTTTCCGTTTGTGTTTCATCCGTAGTCGGATGGTGCTCTCTTGTAAGATGATGTTGTATTCGTGTGGCATTGTATGCCTTTTGTATGTATCCCTATCTATTATGTAATGTTGATGTAATGATATCCACCTTGCAAAAGCGTTTCAATATGCGGGTCTATCCTTGGTGGGACCTTCGAGTTCCTTTTGGATAGGGTCGCATATTGGGCGTGACAGCAGGGGTAGCCACTGAGCTCCTCGGATTGACCCCGTGGCACATGCCCGCTCCTATGCGCGCCCACGCCCGAGCCTTCAGCTCTTCTTCCGCGCCCGCGGGGCCACTCCCTCTCTGGCTCCCCATGCCCACGCACGTGCCACACCGCGTCCGTCGCCCCGCCGTTGCCATCACGCTCGCCAAAGCCACCGCACCACTGTGCTCCACGCGACGCACACCCTGGCCGCGCGTCACACTCTCGCTGGTTGCGCTCGCCCCATCTTCTGCCGGCCGCCCCTCAGCCACGCCGGCCGCATCTCTGCCCTCCACCGTCGGCCGCTCGCCTCGCCTGCTGCGTGCTTCTTCCTGCTACTATGCGCTGCTCTACCATTGGTACGCTGTTGCGCCATGCCCTCGACACTGCCGTGGACAAACGTGGCGGAGGGATTGTCAATGGAGTACGAGGAGGAGGTGGCGGAGAAGGTGTGGAGAGGCAAGAGGTCTAGGGTGGCGTCAGCTGGCTGTGGTGGAGGTGATTATGCGAGAAGGAGCCGGAGCGGAAGGAGAGGTCACAATTGGAAAGAATCGCAAAAAAATCATAACCTGGAGATCTCATTTCAAAAAAATGCTAATATCGATGGAGGGGTGATTTCCTTCAATAGGTGGAAAACATATGAAATATTGGATGTTATCAAGGAAAGGTAAAAATTTAGGAAAGTTAGAATTTTAAACAGATTTCTATGCAAATGGCATTTTATTGTTTGGTAACATGATATCAGTACCTGCCCGTTTGTGAAGTGTTTGATTAGGAAAGTTAGCAAATGTTAAGAAACTATTTATTGCGAGGAAAGTTTGTAACGTGTCTGTTATTTGTTTCCTAAAACAAATTTCACTAATGAGAGAAATCAATTGATTTAGATAAGTTAGGAAAGTTAGATTCAAATCTATTATTTGTTTCTTAAAAATTTGTTATTTGTTTCCTAAAACAAATTGAACCAATAAAAAGAATCGATTGATATGAGTAATTTAAGGAAGTTAGATCCGTGATTTGTTATACATTAGGAAAGTTCTAGTTGTAATAAAGAGTGGAGAGAAAAATAAACCGATGAATCAGGATCGGAGGGGGTGGTGGGAGGAGAGACAAAAAAAACCAGCGAAAATAAACCGTGAAGACTATTCACCAACTGCTCCATTAGGAGTAGAGACAAGTTTTGCCCGGCTTCGACGACGACGAGGGAGAGGCGATGACGGCGACGCGCCTTCGGCTCGCTTCAGTGTTGGTAGTCGTTGCTAGGTACTCCCTCCGTTCGAAAATACTTGTCGGAGAAATTGATAAAAATGGATGTATCCAGAACTAAAATACGTCTAAATACATCCATTTCTCCGACGAGTATTTCCGGACGGAGGGAGTAGTATATGGATATTTTTATTATTTCTGGTGTTCATTGTAGTGACTTGATAGTAGATTGAAAGTTTTCGCGTAAAGAAAATCCTTTAAATCAAAACACTCCGTGCAGTCTAATGGCGTTCATTGTGGTCAACCCCGAAGGCAGGGGCGGCAACCGCTGTATCGCCTCGTCCTCGCATTTTCAGCGGCGCTGTCGCGGCAAAACTTTTCCCAGACGATAGGGCGGCAGTGCGGCACCACCATCGCCGCGCCCTAGCCTCACGCCAGAGCCGAGAGGGGTCAAGGAGCGGCCTCTTCGGCGCCGGCGAGCACGAGAACCTTTCTCTGTCGTTTCTCCCCGGCGGTAATCTCCTCACCTCATCTCTGCTCCCCGGCCACCAAATCAGCGCTCTTCCTTTCGAATGTCTAGGCGAGGATATGAAATCGTTCGCCGTAGCATCCTGGATCATCTTGTTTTGGGTAGATCTAACGCGCCGGGACATGTGAAACTAAGTCTACGCACTGTCAGTCAAAACAGCTGACATGACTATTTCAGTGTACTACGTAGATGTGATGCTTTCCTACAGTCCAGAGGAAGAGCTGGAACTCCTTTCTGTTCCTGTTTTCCTTGTAGCTACTAGCTGGTTTCTTACAATAGAAATTGGAGGGATCCCCTGTTTTCATAAAGAAAGAAAGAAAAACTGAGATGCATGGGGAAACTTCATCAGTAAAAGCCACACCATAATGGAACACTCGAGCATGCGGCTAATTCATGCATGATCGTGCAGCTCCCTCTTCTGACATGCTTCACATGACACGTAGAAGTACAGTACAACCTATGTCTCGATATCTTAGTAGCTTAGCCGCTATTGTTAGTGTCAGATGCAATCATGTTTTGTGCTCATCTGTTGTTACTCTGGCAAAACAGGCTGCCGAGAAGATAAATTCACTAGCAGTTCATCCATCCTACACATGATTGTCACATGGAGAATTCCAGGAACAGGTAACTGTGGCTGGCCTTTGCAGTGACCTGTGATGCTTATCCCTGCAGCCATACGATGTCATGACTGATTCTGTCATTTCAATTTACTCCAAATGATTGCAGATCTGCATTTACATGAAGCTTCTTCAATGATGTCGTGCTAGTCTGCTGTGCTAACATTTTGAGGGGATCACACATGGCAGACACCCTATTTCTTGTTCTCAGAAAAATTGCTCTCTCCCTCGGAGGAGCGGCGTCAGAGAAGCTGAGCACAGAGGTAGTGGAGGCAGCATCGGTTCTGACGGATTTCGAGCATGGCATGAAACAGATCGAGGGCGAGTTCATGATTCTGCAGGCATTTATTGGCCAGGTTAGCGCACAGAATGTTGGTGACAAGACATTTGATGCCTGGCTGGACCAAGTTAGAGATGTTGCCCATCAGGTAGAAGATATCATTGACGAGTATACTTTCCTCACTTCGCAAGCTGCTGGCATAGACGGATTCTTCAAGAGGAAATTCCATCAGGCTAAGAGCTTTGCAGCATGGCGGAACCTGTCAAGCCAGATTGATCAAGTAGAAACTCGAATTCAGCGGCTCACTACAATGAAAGATCGTTATGGAATTTCTGTAGGAGAACCGGGCAGGAGTAGCACACTACAATATGCCAGGCAGCTCTCTCTATCAGATTCTTCTTATCTATCTGATGATACTGAGTTAGTGGGCAATGCCAGTGAAATAAGTATGTTGACACAATGGCTACTCACAGAGCGACAAGACCGATTGATCATGTCCATCCTTGGCATGGGAGGTCTAGGAAAAACAACCATAGCAAGCAGTATCTACAAAAATCAACAGATTATCAGAATGTTTGACTGTCATGTGTGGGTGACTTTATCTCAGAATTATCTAGTTGAAGACCTACTGAGGCAAATCATGAAGCAACTGATGGACCAAAGAGCCTACATGGCCAGTGGTATCGAGACTATGAGTCGTGTAAGACTAATTGAGGAACTTCAGAGCTACCTACAGGACAAGAAATATATGATTGTCTTGGATGATGTATGGGATAGAGATGACTGGTTATTTTTGAAGCGTGCACTTGTAATAAATAATCATGGAAGTAGAGTGCTAGTGACAACTCGCAAAAAGGATGTTGCTTCCTTAGCAAATGACGGATTTGTTGTGGAGCTTAAAGTTCTTCCTTATGCTGAAGCATGGGACCTATTCTGTCAAAAGGCATTCCGTAGATTAGAAGACAAAATATGTCCACTAAATCTGAGGCCTTGGGCAGATAAAATTGTGAAGAAGTGCCAAGGACTTCCACTGGCTATCGTCGCAGTTGGGAGCCTTTTGTCGTACCGAGAACTAGAGGAGCAAGAGTGGAGTTCTCTCCACAACCAACTTAGCTGGCAACTAGCTAACAATCCAGAGCTCAGTTGGATTATGAGTGTTCTGAATCTCAGCTTGAATGATCTCCCAAGTCATTTAAAGAATTGCTTCCTATACTGCAGCCTTTTCCCTGAAGACTACAAGGTTAAAAGAAGATGGATCTGCAGGCTTTGGGTCGCAGAAGGTCTTGTTGAGGAAAGAGGTGCCGGGACAACAATGGAGGAAGTTGCTGAGTGTTACCTAAAGGAGCTCACTCGTCGTTCTCTTCTTGAAGTTGCAGAAAGGAATGTTCATGGAAGAGCTAGCTCATTTCAAATGCATGACCTTGTGCGCGATGCATGTCTGATTGTTGCAAACAGAGAGAAGTTTGCTGTCGTATACGGTGACCCTGGTATAACCCAGGTTAACTCTGAAGTCCGCCGCTTGTTTGTTCAGAAGCATGCTCGGTCTCTAAAGGTTGCTGCAGCGTCACGGATCCGATCTTTAATCTTATTTGACACACAAGTTGCATCCTCTTGGATATATGACATTTCATCAAATTTCAGACTGATCCGTGTCCTGTGTCTAAGGTTTGCTAACATTCATCAAGTGCCGGCTGTTGTCCCAGACTTGCTTAATTTGCACTATTTGGATTTAGCTCACACAAAGGTTAAGCATATACCAGCATCGCTCGGTAAACTTACGAACCTACAAGTTTTGGACCTGCGGTTCACCTACGTGGAGCAGCTGCCATGGGAAATAACAAACCTTACTAAATTGAGGCATCTGTATGTATACATGCTCCGTGATGTTCAAGAAAGGATATTTGACTGCTTTTCTGCTACAAATATCCCTGGCAATATTAGCCGTCTAAAGAATCTGCAAAGCTTACAATCTGTTTCGGCCAATAAAGACCTACTTACGCAGCTCGGTGAGTTGACACTGATGAGAAGTTTCGCTATAATGAAAATGCGTCAAAACTACATTGCAGAGTTATGGGACTCCTTGGCCAGGATGCCTAGCCTCAGTAGGTTGGTTATTTTTGCAAACAGCAAGGATGAGGTTCTTAATCTGATAAAGATAAAGCCCTTGCGAAATCTGAAGTTTTTTTGGTTGAGAGGGAGGTTGTATGAGGGAGTGCTCCCGCAGATGTTTGCAAGTTTTGAGAAGCTCGCTGCGTTGAAACTTGATTGTTCTTGTCTGAAGAAAGATCCTATTAACTCCTTTGCTCACACGCTGAATCTAGTGTATCTGAATCTTTGCAGAACTTATGATGGGGAACAATTAACATTTCGTGCAGGATGGTTTCCCAAGCTCAGTTCTCTTGCATTAGTTGACATGGAACGTTTAAATTCGATTGAGATTGAGGAAGGCACAATGAAGGTTCTACATACTTTGGAGATTGTTGGTCTAAAGAGTCTGAAGATAGTGCCTCGAGGCATCAAGCACATTAAGACACTACAGAAGATGGTTCTAACAGATATGCGAAAGGAGTTCATGGATAGGCTGCATGCGGATGACAGTGACATTGTTGAGCATATACCTGACATCCAGAGTTTTGACTCCTTCGATTCTGAAGCTGGTAATCTCCATATGTACACTGTGAATACCTTGAGCAAACCGTGGTTATGGTCAGTTTAGTTTTTCACAAATAGTACATGTTAGGAAATCTCAAGCCCCCCCACAAAAAAATTTCTCAAACCAGCTTGTAAGAAAGTACTCCCAAACACCATGCCCTTATTTTTTCCTAAATCTCCTTTGACTTGCTGGTTAAAAAATATCTCTTCTGACTCACTGTAAATGTGTAACTTGTATTGATTGACCTTGCAGTTAAGAAGATGGTTCTTCTGCCACATCTTGCAAAGAAGTATGGCACAGGCTGGTGGGAGCTTTGTTAAGATATCTAGATACTTATGTTGGTTAGGGTTCTACCCGCCTCTGACATGTAGATAAACTTGGAGTGCAATTTGTATGATAGTCCCTCCGTCCCAAAATAAGTGTCTCAGCTTTAGTACAACTTTTTACTAAAATTAGTGCAAAGTTGTGACACTTATTTTGAGACAGAGGGAGTATGATTGTAACAACCTTAACCGTGCATTGTAAGTATACGTGGACTCCTACGGTTGGTAGATACGCTTCCCAACATTTTCATAAGCTGCAGGCAGGAGATATATCGGGCTGTTTAGATTATTGCTCCGAGACGCGCTGCCAAAATATTGGTCGTTGACCCAGACGTGGTGCTCATTTGGATGGAGGCCAAATAATTGGTGCGCCCACCCCTCCGTAGCAGCTCATAGTTCTTGCGCAGGGCGATCATTTGCCCCACTGCATGGAGGGGGGAAGCATGTGTGCTCTAATTGAAGATTTCTGTTGTAGCAAAAGTTTTTCTTTTTGTGGTGAGTGTTGTAGCAAAATTTTAATCTCTTTTTTTTTTGCGGGTGAGCAAAATTTTAATCTCTTTACAACCACTGTAGATTACTGATGCAAATGGCTCTACATTCCACCCTGCATAGATCTGAAATGGCCCCTTCATTTTTCCTACTGTATCCAGCAAGCTTTATTGTTTTGAAGAAAACATATTTACTGCTCCTTTTCTAAGCCATCCGAGAATTTAGAAATTTTTATTTCTTATCTTGACCAAGTTACACATTGTAGAAAACTGTTACACCGAGTTTGCAAAAAAAAAAATGCATCAGTTTTGGCTTTGCGTTAATGTACAGTTGCTTGGTTGCACATTTCTAAAACTGAAGTTGCACATAATTTTGGAAATATCTAACTATTCAGTTTATGATGCATAAAGAATCAGCGGTCTTACAACTGTTAAGCCATTGGAGCCCACCACTGTCGCTACACAAGCTGCAATACTCAAGGTACATTATTATCAAGTGTGGGCACAGTTACAGATACTACAGCAGAACAATCGTGCATCAGAGGGTCGTTGTTTAGTTTGTACTATTGTACAATGGGGATCGCAAGTGGTGCGTTGGTTTTCACCTCCGTTTCCTCGCTGCTTGGTTGCGTCTGGCGCGGCTTGGAGCATCGTATAGCGTTTTTCGGCAAGGCCCGCGCTATCTCTCATGCTTCCCTTCGCCTCTACCCCCGCCTGGGCTGGAGCAAGCGCGTCGGTGTTCCTTTCTTCAGATCAAGTTTTTAATCCGAGCCGCAGAATGAAAAGAGACATCGCTATCCACGCATGCAAGCTTGATGTACTGTTCGATCTATCTACTATATTTATTTATTCCCTACAAAAGAACGAGAGGGGGCAGATCCAAACAATCACGCCCATTCATCATCAATATCTAATGGCCCATAATCCTTTTGTGTTTGACGTTGCAAACCACGCATCAAGCCACTGCAATCCATCTATCGCTAATCTGCCCCGCCGTTCAAAAAAGAAAAAAAAAACGCTGCCTCCACGACCGCACAACATCTCGCCCCCTCCTCCTCCTCTTCACAACGGACGCCACAGCACGGGCGGGGGCCTCCGCACGCCGATCCTCCCGCATCGTTCGCCGCCCCGCCGTTCCTCCCGCAGCTGTTCACCGCGGGAGCCGTCGCACCGTTCGCCGCCCCGCCGTTCCTCCCGCAGCCGTTCACCGCGGGAGCCGCCGCACCCTTCGCCGCCCACCCGTTCCTCCCGCTCCGTTTGCCGCGGAGGCTGCCGCGCCCTTCGCCGTCTCGTCGCATGGTGGTCGGAGGGGTGAGATGATTGGCTCTGGTGGGTTCGGGCATGTCTACCTCGGGAAGAATCTGGACACTGGCGAGCCCTCGCAGTAAAGCAGGTGCTGGCTTGTGCGATTTGGTGATCTGGTTTGCACTTTCTGCAGACTTGAAGTCATTCGTTACACTAACTCTCTCTCCTTTGTTTGATTTTTTTGTTCCAGCTTTGATTGGAAGCACCAACACGACGGGAGAAAGCCCAAGTGAGTACTACTTACCCAACTGATCTGGTTACAAATTTAGTTGTTGAGATTTTTCTTCATATGAGGTGATTTGTGGCTTATGTTTCTACAATTAGGCGCATATAAGATAACTCAAGGAAGAAGTGCAGCTCATCAAGAACCTTTTGCACCCCAATACTGCAGTGAGTAGATGAAATACTACTGATTACATATCAGATTAGGTGCACTGTATATATCTGTCAGCGATCAAGATGGGCGCCAAGTCGAGGTTCAAACCAATGTTCGGCCCAAGAGGTAGCCTCGCGTGCCCGCTCGGCTAGCTGGGCCTGAATGGGCCTACACCACTCACATACATATACCCAGGACGACAACGAGGATAGGTGGCGGCTGGCAAACGACTAGTTTGTAATCTGGTAGATGGCGTGAGCCAGTAGTTCTTCCTCCTCTCCCTCTCGATCCCCTTCCTTGTTAACACAATTCGGCCATGGTGAATGAAATTCGGGATTGATACCTCACAATCTGGCATCAGAGCCATTCCTCCCCACCACCCTGGACCTTCCCGTCCACCGGCGTCACACCAGGCTCGCCGACTGCCGCCGCGCTGAAGCCATGGAAAAAATTTCCCCCGAGACCAAGGCGATCTACAAGCTGCTGAGGGCGGGTTTCGACACCGCCTTCTTCAAGAGCTCGGCGGAGCGCAGCCAGGAGATGGTCTCGGCCCTCGCCAAGCTCGACAGCAAGCTGGACCAGCTCTCCGGCCGGATCGAGGACGTCAAGCTCTCCATCGGAGTCGACCTCGACGAGCTCCGTGGCGAGATTGGGGTGGACCGCGTCAACGCGCCCTGCCCGACTGCGCCGTCGTCACCACGCGAGCCGCCTGCGTCCACCAAGGGCATGTCGATCCACAGTGGATCAGGAGGATCTGAAGGATTCTGCACCGAGAGCGACCTCCGAGCGCCAGCCCAACGATACGTACAACCACCGGCTCGAGGTATGCCTTTAGATCAGAGCACCACCAGACAGATCATCCAGGCTCCAGAAATTTTTCGTCCGCATCAGGCTGAAATTATGGGGTACAACCCTAGAATTGAACTTCCGCGATTTGATGGCTCGAATCCCAAGCTATGGCAAACCGATGCGAGGATTACTTCAGGTTCTGAAACAGGCCACAACAGCAGTGGATTTCATTTGCGTCAGCTTAGTTTGAGGACACTGCAGCGCGCTAGCTCGAATCAGTTCAGCGTTGTGCCCTGCAAGTCAAGTGGGCTGAATTTTGTGCCCTGCTGCAATCCAGGTTTGGCAGGAATAAACACCAGAATCTCTTGAGGCAGATGTTCAAAATTCATCAATCAGGTTCAGTAGAAGATTATGTGGAACGTTTCTCTGAACTGTATGACCAACTCACAGTGTATGAAGCACAGCCGAACTGAAGGAAATATGCCCTAGAGGCAATAATAAAGTTATTATTTATTTCCTTATATCATGATAAATGTTTATTATTCATGCTAGAATTGTATTAACCAGAAACATAATACATGTGTGAATACATAGACAAACATAGTGTCACTAGTATGCCTCTACTTGACTAGCTCGTGAATCAAAGATGGTTAAGTTTCCTAGCCATGGACAAAAGAGTTGTCATTTGATTAACGGGATCACATCATTAGGAGAATGATGTGATTGACATGACCCATTCCGTTAGCCTAGCACTTGATCGTTTAGTATGTTGCTATTGCTTTCTTCATGACTTATACATGTTCCTTTAACTATGAGATTATGCAACTCCCGTTTACCGGAGGAACACTTTGGGTGCTACCAAACGTCACAACGTAACTGGGTGATTATAAAGGAGTACTACAGGTGTCTCCAAAGGTAGATGTTGGGTTGGCGTATTTTGAGATTAGGTTTTGTCACTCCGATTGTCGGAGAGGTATCTCTGGGCCCTCTCGGTAATGCACATCACTATAAGCCTTGCAAGCAATGTGACTAATGAGTTAGTTGCGGGATGATGCATTACGTAACAAGTAAAGAGACTTTCCGGTAACGAGATTGAACTAGGTATTGGATACCGATGATCGAATCTCGGGCAAGTAACATACCGATGACAAAGGGAACAACGTATGTTGTTATGCGGTTTGACCGATAAAGATCTTCGTAGAATATGTGGGAGCCAATATGAGCATCCAGGTTCCGCTATTGGTTATTGACCGAGAATCGTTCTAGGTCATGTCTACATTGTTCTCGAACCCGTAGGGTCCTCACGCTTAAGGTTTCGATGACAGTTATATTATGAGTTTATGAGTTTTGATGTACCGAAGAAGTTCGGAGTCCCGGATGAGATCGGACATGACGAGGAGTCTCGAAATGGTCGAGACTAAATATCGATATATTGGACGACTATATTCGGAGTTCGGAAAGGTTCCGAGTGATTCGGGTATTTTTCGGAGTACCGGAGAGTTACGGGAATTCGCCGGGGAGTATATGGGCCTTATTGGGCCATACGGGAATAGAGGAGAGGGGCCGAAAGGAAGGAGGCGTGCAGCCCCCCTCTAGTCCGAATTGGACAAGGGGTGCGGCCCCCTTTTCCTTCCTCCTCTCCCCCTCTTTCCCCCTTCTCCTACTCCAACAAGGAAGGAGGGAGTTCTACTCCCGGTGGGAGTAGGACTCCCCTTGGCGCGCCCCTACTAGGCCGGCCGCCCCCTCCCCTTGCTCCTTTATATACGGGGGCAGGGGGGCACCTCTAGACACAACAAAAATTGATCCCTTGGATCTCTTAGCCGTGTGCGGTGCCCCCCTCCACCATAATCCACCTCGATAATATTGTAGCGGTGCTTAGGCGAAGCCCTGCGTCGGTAGTACATCAAGATCGTCACCACGCCGTTGTGCTGACGAAACTCTCCCTCGACACTCGGCTGGATCGGAGTTCGAGGGACGTCATCGAGCTGAACGTGTGCTAGAACTCGGAGGTGCCGTAGTTTCGGTGCTTGATCGGTCGGGCCGTGAAGACGTACGACTACATCAACCGCGTTGTTCTAACGCTTCCGCTTACGGTCTACGAGGGTACGTGGACGAACACTCTCCCCTCTCGTTGCTATGCCATCACCATGATCTTGCGTGTGCGTAGGATTTTTTTTGAAATTACTACGTTCCCCAACACGAACATGGTACATTATGTGACAAGGTTTATGGAAGGATTGTCACCTTCAGTTCGTCTGCTTGTTGGCATTCAACAACCTGATGATCTGGATTCAGCTTACGCGTTAGCGCTACTATCAGAAGAATTAGGAGACAATGTTATGCAGCAACAATACAGTTCCTCAGGAAGCAGACGACTGCATGTGTCCACAGTGCCAAAACAGTCTGTCAGCAAAACTGCAGATGAGAGAAAAACTTCAGAGCAACCGCGTACAGATGACAGGTGGGCTGCTTTGCGAGCTTACAGGAAGTCCAAGGGCTTGTGTTTCATATGTGGAGAACATTGGGCACGTGAACATCGATGTAAACAGGAAGTGCAATTGCATGTAGTTCAAGAAATGCTGGATTATGTGCAAAGTATGCCTGCTGATTTCAGTGATACAGAGGAAACTGTTACTGAAGAAGTCAATGCTATCTGCATTTCAGCAGCAGCTATGAGAGATGTAACAGCCCAGCTACAACTACTATGAAACTAAGGTGCAACTGCAAGGCCATCTTTTGGTTTTTCTTGTGGATTCTGGAAGTACTCACTCCTTTGTGGATGGTACAGTAGCTGCCTCTTTTGCAGGAGTTTCCTCAATACCTGTCAGCATGGTTAATGTGGCCAATGGTAGCTTAGTTCCTTGTACTCAACAGTTGTAGAAAGGACATTGGACCTGCAATGGTCATGAATTTGTCAATGATTTCAGAGTGTTTCCCTTGGGTTCTTATGACGGGATCCTTGGTTTGGATTGGTTGGCTAGCCACAGTCCAATGCAAGTTGATTGGGCAGCCCATTGTCTCTCCTTCCAGGTACAAGACAATTTGGTTACACTGCTGGGCCAAGATGCAGTTCCTTAGTTGTTTGCTCTGGTTGAAGTCTCTGCTTTGCTAGCAACTGAAACAACAGGAACCACTGAATTACCTATAGAGATCAAACAACTGTTGGATCAATTTGCACCTGTATTTGCAACTCCAACTGGTCTGCCTCCAAGAAGAAAGTATGATCATACTATTCCCCTGGTTCCTGGAGCACAACCAGTAGCTGTTAGACCTTATAGAGTTGCACCCGCACTGAAAGATGAAATGGAAAAGCAAGTTCAGGAAATGCTTGCAGCTGGGATTATAAGACACAGTAACATTGCCTTTTCTTCTATGATTATGGTGCAAAAGAAGGACAAAACATGGAGACCAGTGTTTGACTACAGAAAGTTGAATGCTATTACAATCAAGAGTAAATATCCAATTCCTATTATTGATGAGTTGTTGGATGAGTTAGCTGGATCTTCTTGGTTTACTAAACTGGACCTCAGGTCTGGATATCACCAGATCAGACTAGCACCTGGAGAGGAACATAAAACTGCATTTCAAACTCATTTTGGTCACTTTGAGTTCCTGGTGATGTCCTTTGGATTGACTGGTGGCCCTAACACCTTCAATTTTGCTATGTCTGTCACCCTGTCTCCCTGCCTCAGAAAATATGCCATCAATTTCTTTGATGATATTCTTATATCCAGTGCTTCCTATGAATTGCATTTGCAACATCTGGCAGAAGTGTTGAAACTGTTATTGCAACATCAGTGGCATGTGAATCTCTCTAAATGCTCCTTTGCTCAAACTCAGATTGGATATTTAGGGCACATTATTAGTGCACAAGGGGTATCTACAGATCCAACAGAAATTGTAGCTATTCAGGAATGGCCAGTGCATGTGTCTGCAAAAGAAGTTAGGGGATTTCTAGGACTTGCTGGGTATTATAGGAAGTTTATCTCTCAATATGGGATGTTGAGCAAGGCTCTTACTAATCTTCTCAAGAAAGGGGTCCCTTTTCACTGGTTGAACAATGAACAACAAGATTTTGATCTGTTAAAGAAGGCCTTGGTTTCAGCCCCTGTACTAGCACTACCACTACTAGGGAAAACCCTAGTATTAGCGCGGGTTTTGAGGCTAGCAGCAGCGCGGGTGGCCGCGCTACTAATAAGGCGCTACAGCTAACTCATAGTAGTAGCGCGACCCTTACCTGCGCTACTACTGTTGACGATATCAACAACGCTTTTTATGAGCGCGCTACTATTACCTAGCTGTAGCGATTTCGCAGTCCCTCGCTACTGCTATATCTTTCATCATTTTCCCCGTACCCCTTTTCCCTTTCAGTTTCCCTTTCAGATACTAGATACTAGGTATTGCTGGTAGATATCAAATTCATAAATCATTACTGGGTAGTACTCCCTTCATTCCAAATTACTCGTCGTGGTTTTAGTTCAAACCACGATGAGTAATTTGGAACGAAGGGAGTATTAGATAACAATTTCATGCATAGTCAACATGCATCCTCAAGCAGTACAAGATCATATCAATGGTGATCATCATATGTAGTTCTAGATGATATCGACGACGATCATCATATGTAGTTCTAGATGATATAGCCACACACACATATGTAGTTCTAGATGATATAGCCACACACACATATGTAGTTCTAGATGATATCAAAGACAATCATCATCCTCAAGCCTGGGCGGTTGGTGTTCCTGATAGTAATTAGGATGGCATGTCCAACACGAAGATTCTTGCCATCGAGGAATTTCTTCCACCCAACCGAGTTTAAGTGTGTGCGACCGTCCGTGTCCACGCGGTAAGTACAGGTTGTGACGGAGCCCCTTGCAGTAAGCCGTAGTCCAGCTGAGCCTTCTTCATCAGGCTCGATACCATAACTCACAGATATGCTCTTTGCCAATTTCTGAATAAGAAAAACATATCAATTAATAAATAGCCTCGCAAATAAGTACATATGGATTATCTACACTATTAATAGTTTCCTTAGATTCTACACTAATAAGCATGTGATCGAACTCTACACTAAAACATATCATCGACTAGATTCCACACAACATACCATATCATTGGACTGTACACTAAGTAATTCATTGGATAATTTGCATTTGTAAGTATAACATACCATATCATGTCGATCAACCATGGTATTTGTCAAGCGGGTCACGAATGGCACCCCGACAAAGTCAGCACGTGGCGGAATTATGTCCCACAAGTTGGACACCTCCTCCTCACTCAGCCTTGTTCTTTGAGCTAGGATGGATTCATGAAGTGGGTCCTCATCATCTTCATCGAGTGGGTCCTCATTATCTTCATCATCTTCGTCATCTTCATCATCTTCCACCAGGTTGAGATAAATGACAGCCAGCTTGGGTCTTTCTGCTCGGAAGGAGAAGCTGATCAAATCACCCCCAGTAAGACGCATGCGAGCGATGAAACGGGCCCATCCATCTCCTCCAATCTGCGAAATATTGTGTCCTTTATCGACCTCCATAGTGTACGGCCCCCCAGGAGCCTCAAATGTCATAGTGTCTCCTGTCAGCTTGTTGAATTTCAACCTGACATTGCATGGGATGATCTGTGTAAAATAAGCAAAATGACACAATACAGTAATGCCAACACTAAAAATAAAATAGTTATTACATTTCATCTAATTTCTTACCGCCGCATGACGAAAACTCGGCTGGAAGTAGATGCCGAACAGCTTGCCAGTTGCAAGGCTGCTGGCGCATCTTGACTTGCACAATCGACATAGTGGTGGTGGTGGTGGCGCCATTTTTCCTAAAGCAATATGAGTAAAGGATTAACGATCCACTTCACAGGAAAGAAAAACAGCAAGGAGGAGGAGGTGACGGCGGCGCAGACGGAGGAGGGGCGACGGGGGTGGACCAACGCGGGGGATTAAAAGGGGATCTAGTGAGTGTGTGACTGTGTGAGTGGATCAGATAGAGGAGATGGGGGTGTGAGATGAATGGCTTAGCAGTAGCGCGCTATAGGGAAAGACGCTACTGCTAAGCTACCTAGCAGCAGCGCCTTTCACAATAAAGCGCTACTGCTATGTGTCAGCATGTAAGAATAGACTTTGTTCAATATATCAAAAATACATTGATCATCAACGATCTTTTTGTGTACAATCTGATTTGTCAATATGAGTCCTCACCGGTTTAGGAACAGGTGAAGACTCATATTGCAGCCACAAATTCTACACATAGAGTTCAATGAAGACCAAGTGCTTGTCAAAGTTTGAGAAGTAACATATTTAAGGTGGTAGAAACTCTCTTCACGGAGCGAGGTGGGACTAAATTTTTGTAGTAAACTTAGCAGTAGCGCTTATTGGAGAAATGCGCTGCTACTATGCTACATAGCAGTAGCGCCCGTCGTTATAACGCGTTGCTGCTATAACTAGCCTCGCGGCGGCCTCGTGGGAATCATAGCAGTAGCGCGTCTTTGAGCGGGCGCGCTACTGCTATATCTGTTTCAGCAGCGAGTTACTTTTTAGCACGCTACTGCTAATTAGCAGCAGCGCCTTATTTTAAAGCGCGCTGCTGATAAGATTCTGTGTATAGGCTTTTCCCTAGTAGTGTACCCAACTTCTCCAAGGTTTTCATATTGGAAACTGATGCTTGTGATGTGGGTATAGGAGTTGTCCTTATGCAGGAAGGACATCCAGTTGCTTATGTCAGTAAAGCTCTTGGCCCCAGGAACCAAACATTGTCAGTGTATGAAAAAGAATACCTAGCTATATTATTAGCAGTGGAACACTGGAGACAATATTTGCAGCTTGCTCCTTTTGTCATCAGAACTGACCAACGCAGCTTGGCTTGTCTTTCTGAACAGAGACTGCACACTAAGTGGTAACAGAAAGCACTGACAAAAATGTTGGGATTACAGTATACTATTGAGTATAAAAAGGGTGTTGACAATACTGCAGCAGATTCTTTGTCTAGGAGACCTCACAATCCTCAAGATGTGTTACCTGAACTGCAACATATTTCTTCAGTGCAACCTACTTGGCTTGAGAATATTAGTCAGAGTTATGCTGATGACACCTTTGCTTCTGACTTGCTGAAGAAGTTGTCAGTGGCCCCTGCATCTGACAACAAATTTTCCCTGAAAGCTGGCATCCTTCGACATGGAAAGTGTGTCTGGATTGGTAATGATCCTGTGTTGCATAACAAGGTGGTAGCTGCATTCCATGACAGTCCAGTGGGAGGGCACTCTGGGTTTCCTGTGACTTACAAGCGTGTGAAGCAACTATTCAAATGGAAAGGAATGCGAGGGTTTATCAAAACTTATGTCAAACAATGCTTGACATGTCAACAGGCCAAACCTGAGCGTATTCCTTATCCAGGTTTGCCAGCCTCTGCCAATACCAAACCTACCTTGGGAAATGGTTACAATTGATTTTGTGGAAGGACTTCCTACATCTGGCCACTACAACTACTTGATGATTATTATCGACAAGCTCTTCAAATATGGCCATTTTGTTCCTCTGCACCATCCTTACACAGCTGAAACAGTTGCTGAAGCATTTCTGAATTTAGTGTATAAGCTCCACGGTATGCCTCTGTCTATTGTCTCTGATTGAGACAAAATCTTTACTAGCAAATTTTGGACTAAATTATTTCAGAAGTCTGGAGTTATGTTACGTTTGAGTTCAGCCAGACATCCACAATCAGATGGACAAATAGAGTGTGTCAATCAGCAAGTTGAGTGTTTCTTACATTGTTTTGTTAGTGGTAATCCCTCACAATGGGCCAAGTGGATTCTCTTGTCCATGTCATTTTGGTATTGCAGTTGATGATACCATCCAATCCCCAGACTTACAGCAGTGGCTTTCAGAACGTCAAGTGGTCCTGGATTCAGTCAAACAACACTTGCTTCGCTCGCAGCAACACATGAAAAGTCAAGCTGACAAGCATCGCACGAATCGTGAATTTGTAGTTGGAGATCGTGTGTTTCTGAAGCTACAAATGTACCTTCAAGCTTCAGTGGCGCCGCGTGTAAATTATAAACTTGCATTCAAATTCTATGGCCCATTTTGTATCCTGGAACGTGTGGGAGCTGTGGCGTACAAACTCAAGCTGCCAGCAAGCAGTAATGTCCGTCCGGTGTTCCACGTATCACTGCTCAAGAGAGTACTGACGCCGGACTGCGAGGTATTGTCACAACTACCTTCTCCTGAAGATCAATTTTGGTGTCCTGAGCAGATCATGCAGCAACGAATTGTCCGTCATGGCTCAGACTCAGTCATCCAAGTGTTGGTCAAGTGGAGTGGTATGCCGGAGGACATGGCTACTTGGGAAGATAAGGTGACGCTGCAACAAAACTTCCCGAGAGCACCGGCTTGGGGGAAGCCGCTTCTAAGGGAGTGGTATGCCGGAGGACATGGCTACTTGGGAAGATAAGGCGCCAAGTCGAGGTTCAAACCAATGTTCGGCCCAAGAGGTACCCTCGCGTGCCTGCTCGGCTAGCTGGGCCTGAATGGGCCTAGACCACTCACATACATACCCAGGACGACAGCGAGGATAGGTGGCGGCTGGCAAACGGCTAGTTTGTAATCTGGTAGATGGCATGAGCCCGTAGTTCTTCCTCCTCTCCCTCTCGATCCCCTTCCTTGTAAACACAATTCAGCCATGGTGAATGAAATTTGGGATTGAGACCTCACAATATCTTGCTGGAGTTTGTTCCCGACCCATGGCACGCTGCCAGCCGGCTCTCACCACTCTGACTTCCGTGCCGCATCGGCAACTCCTCTACTATATCCTCCTCTACTAATTTTGTAGATGAATGGCCTACCATTTCAATCTGTGAAATATTGCTAAATTTTGTAAACTGTCAGAACATGGTACTTAAAACCAATGAAATCTTGTTGAATGTTTCAACCTATGGGATGGGGTAGTCAATTTTTCATCATTGATATGATGGCTACGAAAAAAGTCAACAGTTACATCTGCTTCCTCGGGTTGATGCTTCATGCTCAGCCAGTTTCCTTTCCCTTGAGTAGACTTGCCTCGGTCGGTTTGATCTTGTGCTGACAGACCCGTACACCACATCTTGTAGAAGGCTGATATGGATTATGCTCAACCTCTATGACTTCACTCGAGTTAATTCCCTGCGATGCAATTGACACAATTATCCTCGATACCAACAACGATCAGCCTGGGAGATGGGCTTCCTAATATTATTTATTTTCATTTTTCTTACGCTTATGGTACGATTGCAGTGGTTGGTTGGACTAAGTGAGGATTTGTTTGCTATAAGTTAATTGCAAATCTTTTTTTGTCAAATGGAACATGATTCTGATTAAATCACGGCGATATATTTTCTTGTAGGGAGAGAAGGTGGATATAAAGGCATTGTGGATACATATAAGAAGACCCAACGGAAGAAGCAAAGGGAGGAATGCCAACAACAAGAGGCTGCAGCTAAAGGTCAAGACTACAGAGTTGAAGAAGAGATGCAACAAGTGCAAAGCTTGTGACCTTTTTCAAACAATAGTGGAATCCTGATGTTATCGACTTAATTTTTCTCTTAAATCAAGACTTGATGATTGTCTTCTTCAACTTGCTGGCATCGATGATGGCGACGCCCTCGGGCGCCGTTTTCCTCCTTGGAGGCGTCATTGTGAGGCTCCCGCATTGCACCCTCTAATGTGCTCTGGCGAAAGCCTAGATCCTCCATCCTTGGATTGGACATCGACGAGGTCTTTGACGTCGTTGCCCCCTTGGGGGCGTTGTCTTTGGAGCCATTGAGCCGTGGTGGTTTGTTTGTAGTCTCGGCTCGAGTGCGGTTGGTCTGTTGGTATGTGGCTGGGTTGTTGTTGGTCTATTCGGTGCTGGTGGTGGTGGTGGAAGTGATTTGTGGCGGCGGCCTTTCCCTTGGTCATCCCAGTGTTGTTGGTCGATCTCTCTCTTGGGGGCTCATGGCGGCGGTGAGGTCTCGGACTTCGATGATGTTTGAGGTTTGGTTGCCTCGCATAGTGCTCCGGTTCCCTCTATTTGTGATGGTGGACGTGGTGTGGCCCAGTGGAGGTGCGGGGCTGTCTCAGCGGAACATTGCCCTTCGTCATGGTCTGTGGCTCTCTCCGCCGCGTCGTGACTAGGCATTGAGAAGCCCTTCGACGGTGGCTGTGACTCTCCTAGCTCTTCAAGGCGCCGAGTGATCGCAAGGTAGCAGGCAACTTCTTCTCTTCGTCTTCTCGGTGTTGATTCTCCTTTCGACTTATCCAACAATATGAGTTCTCGCTCCTCATAGTCTACGAGTGGTGATGGGTGCTAAATTCTTGGTGTCGGCTGTTTGATTATCTCATTTCCTGGTTCTTCTCCGTTGTACCTCATTCCTTCTTGTGTGTGTTGGGTGCTGCACTTGTGTAGCCATTGTGTTTTTATCTCAGTCTTACTTATGATAATGAAAATGGTTCAGGCCGGCGTAAGCCCGCCGTAGCTCCGTCAAAAAAATGTTTCACTTCAGTCAAGTAATAATGTTGTGATTTACTATGAGCCTATGATGGTGTTTCAGCTTCAGGTCTCATTCCTTTAATGCCTACAAATTCAGCTCTCATTCCTTTAATGTCTACAAATGGTGTTTCACTTCAGTCAAGTAACAATCTTGTGATTTACTATGAGCCTATGATGCAGCCGTCCAGGAGAATTACCTCTCTCCATGTAGATCTATTTGCATTGTTGTCAACTTCAAACTAACATTTCATATATAGATTTACGAACCCTGTCAAATAAGTAGTCTTATGTTTCTTCATGATGCTGAATCCTGGTGTACATGATATAATTTTCCTTTTGCATGGTGTCTCCTTGATGTGCATCTTGAATTAATCAGATTGATATGCAACCTTGTATACACTCTTCTTTTATTGGTTCCTTAACTTTTGCATAGAGTTGAATCAAGAAATACATTAAGTTTTATTGTTAGATGTGCTCCTACACAATTGCTATTTCTTTGTTACGATACGTCTTGAGTGCATTTTGTCAGGTTGATATTGGAGAACTAAAAACTAACTCCAGTGCTTTGATGAATTTTCTGTTTCCTAAATAGTGTCTTCAATCTAAAATCATAAAAGTATGTTGTAGTTGAGACGTGCATTGCATGTGCACACTTATATGAATCAAGCCTTACATGGTTTGCTCTTTTACTAATGGACTGAGGAGGTCAGAGATGTATAACAACCGTATTGATCCAAATGACAAGTACGGTAGTGCTAACCTGCTTACCTAGAATTTGACCACATCCTAAGACTTGCAAATCTGTACAATAGGAATGGCTAGCTGTTTGCTAGTCTACAACTGTGACATGTAGTCGCATCTCTCACCATGTCTGCACATAGTATTTAGGTATGATTATTGCATACCGTCGACAAGGGCGTGACGTTTCCTGAACTGTTTTTTTTCTTTTTTCTTTTACTTACTGGTTGAGCTCGGTTTCAACTCTTACATGAGTAGTTGATCGGCAAGCCTGATGTAGGTGTATGGAAATTATGCAGTTCCATTAGCTCTGGAGTTGTCCACTATACTTACTACTAAGGCCTGCATATTTTGCTGATGCAGGTTGTGTTGACACCAGATTTTGGCACGGTCAATAACTTATTTAAGATGGCCTCAAATGGAGAAGTGATCTTCATGAAAGAGTTCCGTATTGTCGATATGAACATCTTTGAAGTTTGGGTCATCGCAGTCCGATTTCATCTCGAAGGCCGAAACTATGCTCAAAGTACTAAGATCTTATATTCAGAGTACAGTTTGGCTGATTAAGCCCCCAAGACGACCTCAAATGGAAAAATTATCTACACAGATTGTCTTCGTCTCGTTGAAACGATCGATTTTGATATAAAAAACGTTCCAATCTGAGTTCGTATGCAAAAGTTAGAGCCATCGGAATACAGTCCTGTCAGGAGGCAAAAACTGGCGCGCCCCACCAGACACCCTGTCTGATGGGTAGCGCGAGGGATAGTCTGTTTTGCGCGACCGATTTGACCCTCAAGATGACCTCTGCTCAAAAAACGTTCAACATAAAAGTTGTTCGTCTCGTCGAAACGGTCAAGATTGCTTTTGGGCTCGTTTCCATCCGAGATCGTTTACCACCACAAAAAAGACCCGCAAGGTGCAGCCAGTTTAAACCGAACAGTTTTGGAAAGTTCGGACAAAACCAATCCGAATTTGACTAGGGTTTTGGACGTGAATCCAAGCTGTTTCCTTGCACGGGAAGTCCAGCCGCCTCTTATATACCTAAGGGGTGACGGCCGATTGAACAACACACAATCGATCAATCAATCTACCACTTTTTATCTTTTATCTTTTCTCCTTAACCCTAGTTCTTCTTCTTCCTCGTTCTTCGTTCATTCTTCTTCATTGCAGGGCGGCGAATCTCGAGGCCCTAGGGGCGATCAGGTCGACCTAGGGCAGCCCATAGCCGCCGCCGCGCCCAGACGGGGTCCCTCCCGGGCGTGTGGGGTTTCGGGTCCCAAAAGCGCCGGCTTGCTGTCTTGCGTATCGCGCTGGAAGTCGGCCTCCCGCGGTGTGAGTTGCGGAGCATCTCCCTCGGCGCCGCGGGTACACATCGATGTGTTCGTGTGACGCGTTCCAGCGTCAACACACTTTTTGGCGACTCCGCTGGGGACGAAGCTTTGAACGGTCTCCGGCCCGTTCTTGCTACGAAGAGATCGTCATCTAGGGTTTGCAATCTACAAAGGTAATATGAATACCCAATTCACATATGTAGATGCAAATAATGCATATGTTGTTGCTAGATCATCTAATGAGCATAATGTATCGGCTAGCCCTAGCTTTATCAATCATGCATCTAATTATGTGCAAGGGCCGATGCAACAAAATCTCCATGATTCTACTTCATATAATTTTAGCAACATGCAACATATGTATCCCAACTCCCATGCATCGGCAACCCCACAAATTTGTATGCCGATGAATAACATGATGAGTTTGGTTAATCAAGTTGAGACACCCTATGTAGGAACTTCCAATGGTATGCAACAAAGTGTTTCAAGTTTTTATTCATCGGCAAATAACTTGCAGTACGCTAATCTAAACGTGCCGGTGGAGAGGGGAATTGGCCATGTTACTACTAGTTATTTGGCAAATTACCCTCAAACATCATATGCTACGCCTAACGCTACTAAATTTTTGGCACCATACGCAACTGTTGATGTCCATAATTCGGCTCAGCACCTTCATGGTCATGGCCGAATAAGTGAAACTTCTGCAGGAGCACAAATGCCTTCACCTACTACCGTGGCATATCATGTCCCCCCTACAAAATTACAGAATTTCGGCAACATCTCATTGCCAAAAGAGTCTAAAAGCATTGGGGGGCAACCATATCCAGACTGGGTAATTGAGAACAAGCTTACATTCTCTTGGGATTTGTGCAACTCTATTCACCAGGAACTAATAGAAGGCGGGAAGCCTCATGATTTTGCTGCTGTAAAAGCTAGAATTGTGCAAATGATGCAGTCGCCCAGTGCTGTACCATCCAGTGTACCACCTAAAAAATCGCAAAGTTTCGGCACCTCATTGCCGAAAGAGTCTCAAAGTATTAGGGGGCAATCTCATGACGAGTGGATGAAAATTGAGATGAAAAAGTTTAAAGCTCGCCAAGCTGAGATGTGGGCTAAAATTAGATGAGAGCGAGAAGCCTTGCAAATTCAAAAAGATAAAGTTGTTGATTCGGGTAACAAAGAAAATTCGGTTATTAGAAAAGCCGAATCAAGTAGTATATATCCTGAGACCATCAAATCCAAAGAGGCAAGCATTATTGAGAAAGGGCATGGAAAGCATAGCAAAACAACCATACTTGATTTTTCCGAAGTCAATGGAACCTACTTCCTGCCCTATGAGTTTCGTGCCATAGAAATTTACAAGCCTCAAGGACAAGAACAAGTAGCCGAACAAAGTTCGGCTGACATGGATCTTCAAAGCAATGATGTACGGAATCAAGAAAAAGATGATGACAAGGTGTTGGGGAGCCATCCAAAGACGGAGCAAGATGTTCTTCAAGTGGCACCACCATCATGCTCTCCCAACATATTTGAAGAGGTATGCATAGAGAGTAATTTGCCTATTTTCAGATTTGGTCGCAACTTCATTATTGATGCATCTATAAGAAATATTCTCATAAGTAATTTTGAAAGACCAATGAAGAAGGGTAATTTACTTGTTAGCAATAAACTTGTTATGGAACATATCGGTCAACACATTGCGCCATTTATAAAGACCGATAATGACTTATTGTTACAGCCAAAGCTTTTCCCGTTGCTTTATCTAAAGTTCGTATCTAGTTGGGTAGCTTTGCTTATTTCGTACTTGGCTTGCACTTGGTCTCAACTGAGACATGTGTGTTCTAAATATTTTCGTTTCAGAAGTTTAAAGCCAAGGTTAATTTCTTTTGAGAAATCCGATGCTAATATAATATCTTATCCAAAGACACCGGAGATAGAGTGGAAAACACAATGTATAGCCGATTGGGGAGATTCCAAATCTGAACCATTCGTTTGCTTATCTCCAAAGCCGTTCACACTGCAAGATCGGCTAGAAAACAAAAAGTTTACCTTCAATTCAAGCATGTGTGATCAAATATTTGATTTATTGCTGAAAAATAATTACATAAGAATTCTTGGTCACCATGTTGAGCCATCTATCAAAGGACGAATGTATTGTAAGTTGCATGATTCGTTCAAGCATAATTTTGAGGATTGCAACATGTTCCGTCAAATAGTTAAATCGACCATTGAAAAAGGACGATTGAAGTTTGTTCAAATACCAAGAGATGACCAGTCTATTCCGATTGGTCCTGATGGCAAAAAGTTTTTGCATCGGCTGCTTCAAGCCGATACATTTAAAGAGAAGGTAAAAACTACAGGTGATGGGATCAAGCTTTCAAGTAAAGAAGTTGTTGAAGAGCATAATGAGCATAATCTTGAGGGTGACAATTCCATCGAAGCTACAATGGAGATACCAAGTACTGGGGGGCAGCAAGCAAATCCAAAGATCGGTGCAAGCACAACCAAAGAAAACAAAGGCCGACGTAAGCACAAAGGTAAAAAGCCGAAAGTCACTTTCGCACAACTATTGGAAAAATATCAAAAGAAGAGTGAAGAGAAAAATGCTTATCGGCCAAATCATGCAAAGAAACCAAGATCACCCCCAAGGTGCAAATATGAGGACTGGTATTGGCAAAGTGATAATTTTAATGCAACATATTCATATCCTTATTTTGGGCCGTCAATGCCAATGCCGTGGATGCCTCCCTATGCTCATATAGATACATATACATCATGGGACAGGTATGATACAAGGGCACATTCTACATCTTATTCTAGACCATCTCACCAATACTATGCAGCTCAAAGAAGATCAACATTTGAACAATCACGCGTCAAAGACCGTTTCAATCATAAGGAATCGGTCCAGAGCTCAAGGAAGAAGAAAGAGGTGGTCAAGCAGGTTTACCGCATTAAAAGAGATGGTCATAAGAGTGCAATTTCAGATTTGATCTCAAATGAAAAAGAGCCAATTAAAGTGTTGACATTGGCTACTAAAGGCAATGAGACAAAACAATCAATTGATAAAAATCAGAGTGCCAAATCTGAAGAAAAGAAGTTGAGGGTGCACAAGGCCCAAAAAGAGTTGCCATTTGTTGAAACAAAATCACAGCCGAGATGCCCACTCGGTTTATCGTATTGGCGAAAGAAGGAATTACAAAAACTTAGTGCACAAGAGCTGAAAAAGAAGAACATGGCATGGGTTCCGAAGAGGAGCAGTCAAAATGAAAGTGATGTGCAACCTTCTATTGCAACAAGTGTTACAAAAGTGAAGAAAGAGAAGGATGGAAGCCAAAAACAGTTAAGTCGAAGGTTTGCATCACCCCATCAAAATCTTCGGTTAGCACATCATCCATATTCTTCAACCATACCATTGATGCCTTTGCCATGGAATTCATCATCAGGTATGATAAATTACCCTCCCTGGATTTATTTTAATCCATGGAAGCGACATAATTTTCTGCATCATGAGAGGGTATTACCAAATCTCTATACATTTTATTAGCTACATTTTTTCTTGCTAATCCAAAGGGCCAAAATATTTGATTGCTATTTCATTTGTTTATTTCGGCTATACATGATTTGGTGAATGAATTCTACATGGGCATTATGTTGATGGCCGATATTTATCTATCGTCCTAAGAATATGTCAAAGCATGGCTGATGTAGTATCCTAACATCGTCTTTAGTTCAATTAGAGGCCAAAACGAGGTACATGTTCATTAATATTGCCCTTGTCTTTCTAGTACTATGGAGATTATTTTCGACGGTAAATTTGTGGCAATGGCTAAGGTGTTGGTGTTGCTTATTTATCTTCATATGGAGCTATTTTGTGAAGCCTCGGGCCGCTTATAATATTTTTGCACAATCATCAAAAGCCGAATATGCATTGTCATTCGGATTGGAGCTTTGCCTTGATATAGGTGCTATACATATTGAGGCTTCCGGTGATTCGTTATTAGTAGTGCAACAAATATCCAAGGGTTATCAATGTTTTGACGGATCACTTATAGTTTATCATTTGGTATGTCTAGATGCAATATTTACCTTTGGTTGCTTTGAAATTGTTCATATATCTAGGCATGACAATTTGGAAGAGTTGGCACAGCAAGCGTCCGGCTACTATGTTAACCATGGTGTATTGCATTTCTATCAATAGCCGATGCTAGGTCTTGTCAACATAGGTAAGGCTGAATCGAAGCCCACCGCTTCGGCCACTAATGAAACTTTTATGCAGGCGAAGTAAGGATTGAAGGAAGTTCATTCTTGATTATCTGCAAAATCCTAGCGAAAGGGGTGAACAATATGGTTCGGAGGATGGTTTTGATCTATGGAACCTTATCACCGGATTGTTATAGAAGCTGAGAAGTTTTCAACCAAGTTTGCATCAAGAGGTTCAAACAAGCAATGGTCGATATATACTTATCGTCCTAAGAACATGCAAAATGGACGATGGAGTGTTGACATCGTCCTTAGAACAAGCTATGCGGAAGTTATTTTTCGGCACACAAACTTTGCCGAAAAACAGGGGGGCATGTGTTGACACCAGACTTTGGCACGGTCAATAACTTATTTAAGATGGCCTCAAATGGAGAAGTGATCTTCATGAAAGAGTTCCGTATTGTCGATATGAACATCTTTTAAGTTTGGGTCATCGCAGTCCGATTCATCTCGAAGGCCGAAACTATGCTCAAAGTACTAAGATCTTATATTCAGAGTACAGTTTGGCTGATTAAGCCCCCAAGACGACCTCAAATGGAAAAATTATCTACACGGATTGTCTTCGTCTCGTCGAAACGATCGATTTTAATATAAAAATCGTTCCAATACGAGTTCGTATGCAAAAGTTAGAGCATCGGAATACAGCCCTGTCAGGAGGCAAAAACTGGCGCGCCCCACCAGACACCCTGTCTGATGGGTAGCGCGAGGGATAGCCTGTTTTGCGAGACCGATTTGACCCTCAAGATGACCTCTGATCAAAAAACGTTCAACATAAAAGTTGTTCGTCTCGTCGAAACGGTCAAGATTGCTTTTGGGTTCGTTTCCATCCGAGATCGTTTACCACCACAAAAAAGACCCGCAAGGTGCAGCCAGTTTAAACCGAACAGTTTTGGAAAGTTCAGACAAAACCAATCCGAATTTGACTAGGGTTTTGGACGTGAATCCAAGCTTTTTCCTTGCACGGGAAGTCAAGCCGCCTCTTATATACCTAAGGGGTGACGGCCGATTGAACAACACACAATCGATCGATCAATATACCTCGAGGCCCTAGGGGCGATCAGGTCGACCTAGGGCAGCCCATAGCCGCCGCGCGCCCAGACGGGGTCCCTCCCGGGCGTGTGGGGTTTCGGGTCCCAAAAGCGCCGGCTTGCTATCTTGCGTATCGTGTTGGAAGTCGGCCTCCCGCGGTGTGAGTTGCGGAGCATCTCCCTTGGCGCCGCGGGTACACATCGACGTGTTCGTGTGACGCGTTCCAGCGTCAACAGGTTGGAGGTGAACATGGACTCTGGCAATCCAAAATACGAGATATAAAATAACTGCAGCTCAGGCCATGTAGTTCTACAACAACCAAGGAAGAAATCCATTTTTTAAGCCGACCTCGGCCAAACAATTTAAGCTTATATGGGTGCCCTCTATTTTTCAGAGGTGCGTGTACTGAGAGCGCCCATGATTCAGGGCAAAAAATCTGGACAGAGTGAAAAAACTTTGTACGAGTGGTACTTGAAGCCAGTGATAGCCCGTTGAAGGATGCTGATTGTGGTTATACAACTTCAACAACATGCTTGCAACTCATGAGTGACAAAGTATAACATGCCGCCTTATTTTTAAACAAGCCCCTTCAAATTATGTATGCAGTATGCTGGGAAGAACTCATGACAAAGCCTTGTTTGTATGTATGTCTTAATGTATTTTCGTAGTGGCTCGAGTAATGTACTCTTGCCCCCCCCCCACATGACACCGCCTTTGCAGTGTTTTCTTGGTAACGCGTTGCTCAATTAGGTTTCTATTTTCTTTTTTATTGACAGTTGGCATGAATTTGCCCTTGCATTTGGTCCTACCACTAACAACAATTTAATCCAGGAAGGATATGCACATCATCAGTGCACTTTTATTTATTTTGAGTATAAAGAGTAGTTAATTTGCTAATAAACTTGTTTTCTTGTGGGTATATTCATCTCATTAGAAACGTCTTTTGCGTGGCTTTGTGTTGGGGAACGTAGTAATTTCAAAAAAATTCCTACGCACACGCAAGATCATGATGATGCATAGCAACGAGAGGGGAAAGTGTTGTCTACGTACCCTCGTAGACCGAAGCGGAAGCGTTGACGCAACGTAGAGGAAGTAGTCGTACGTCCTCCCGGTCCAACCGATCCAAGCACCGTTACTCCGGCACCTCCGAGTTCTTGACACACGTACAGCTCGATGACGCACCCCGATCTCCGACCCAGCAGAGGCGCGGGGAGGAGTTCCGTCAGCACGACGGCGTGGTGACGATCTTGATGTTCTCCTGTCGCAGGGCTTCGCCTAAGCACCGCTACAATATGACCGAGGTGTAATATCGTGGAGGGGGGCACCGCACACGGCTAAGGAACGATCTCAATGATCAACTTGTGTGTCCATGGGGTGCCCCCTGCCCCCGTATATAAAGGAGTGGAGGAGGGGAGGGCCGGCCCTCTCTATGGCGCGCCCTAGGGGAGTCCTACTCCCACCGGGAGTAGGATTCCCCCTTTCCTAGTCCAATTAGGAGACCTTCCAAGTAGTAGGAGTAGGAGACAAGGAAGGGGAAGAGAGAAGGGAAGGAAGGAGGGGGTGCGGCCCCTCCCCCCAGTCCAATTCGGACTAGGGCAAGGGGGGGCGCGCGGCCTGCCCTAGGCAGCCCCTCTCTCTTTCCCGTATGGCCCATAAGGCCCAATACTTCTCCCCCGCGAATTCCCGTAACTCTCCGGTACTCCGATAAATACCCGAATCACTCGGAACCTTTCCGAACTCCGAATATAGTCGTCCAATATATCGATCTTTATGTCTCGACCATTTCGAGACTCCTCGTCATGTCCCCGATCTCATCCGGGACTCCGAAATCCTTCGGTACATCAAAACTCATAAACTCATAATATAACTGTCATCGAAACCTTAAGCGTGCGGACCCTACGGTTCGAGAACAATGTAGACATGACCGAGACACGTCTCCGGTCAATAACCAATAGCGGGACCTGGATGCCCATATTGGTTCCTACATATTCTAAGAATATCTTTATCGGTCAGACCGCATAACAACATACGTTGTTCCCTTTGTCATCGGTATGTTACTTGCCCGAGATTCGATCGTCGGTATCCAATACCTAGTTCAATCTCGTTACCAGCAAGTCTCTTTACTCGTTCTGTAATACATCATCTCGCAACTAACTCATTAGCTGAAATGCTTGCAAGGCTTAAGTGATGTGTATTACCGAGAGGGCCCAGAGATACCTCTCCCACATTCGGAGTGACAAATCCTAATCTCGAAATACGCCAACTCAACAAGTACCTTTGGAGACACCTGTAGAGCACCTTTATAATCACCCAGTTACGTTGTGACGTTTGGTAGCACACAAAGTGTTCCTCCGGTAAACGGGAGTTGCATAATCTCATAGTCACAGGAACATGTATAAGTCATGAAGGAAGCAATAGCAACATACTAAAACGATCGGGGTGCTAAGCTAACGGAATGGGTCATGTCAATCAGATCATTCAACTAATGATGTGACCTTGTTAATCAAATAACAACTCCTTGTTCATGGTTAGGAAACATAACCATCTTTGATTAACAAGCTAGTCAAGTAGAGGCATACTAGTGACACTCTGTTTGTCTATATATTCACACATGTATTATGATTCCGGTTAATACAATTCTAGCATGAATAATAAACATTTATCATGATATAAGGAAATAAATAATAACTTTATTATTGCCTCTAGGGCATATTTCCTTCAGTCTCCCACTTGCACTAGAGTCAATAATCTAGATCACATCACCATGTGATTCACATCGATAGTTCACATCATCATGTGATTAACACCCATAGTTCACATCGCCATGTGACCAACATCCAAAGGGTTTACTAGATTCAGTAATCTAGTTCACATCGCTATGTGATTAACACCCAAAGAGTACTTAGGTGTGATCATGTTTTGCTTGTGAGAGAATCTTAGTCAACGGGTCTTTCACATTCAGATCCGTTATGTATTTTACAATTTTTTATGTCTACAATGCTCTGCACGGAGCTACTCTAGCTAATTGCTCCCACTTTCAATATGTATCTAGATCGAGACTTAGAGTCATCCAGATCGGTGTCAAAACTTGCATCGACGTAACCCTTTACGATGAACCTTTTGTCACTTCCATAATTGAGAAACATATCCTTATTCCACTAAGGATAATTTTGACCGCTGTCCAGTGATCTACTCCTAGATCACTATTGTACTCCCTTGCCAAACCCAGTGAGGGTATACAATGGATCTGGTACACAGCATGGCATACTTTATAGAACCTATGGCCAAGGCATAGGGAATGACTTTCATTCTCTTTCTATCTTCTGTCGTGGTCGGGTTTTGAGTCTTACTCAATTTCACACCTTGTAACACAGGCAAGAACTCTTTCTTTGACTGTTCCATTTTGAACTACTTCAAAATCTTGTCAAGGTATGTACTCATTGAAAAAACTTATCAAGCGTCTTGATCTATCTCTATAGATCTTAATGCTCAATATGTAAGCAGCTTCACTGAGGTCTTTCTTTGAAAAACTCCTTTTAAACACTCCTTTATGCTTTGCAGAATAATTCTACATTATTTCTGATCTACAATATGTCATTCACATATACTTATCAGAAATGTTGTAGTGCTCCCACTCACTTTCTAGTAAATACAGGCTTCACTGCAAGTCTGTATAAACTATATGCTTTGATCAACTTATCAAAGCGTATATTCCAATTCCGAGATGCTTGCACCAGTCCATAGATGCACATTTTGTTAACACCTTTAGGATCGACAAAACCTCTTGGTTGCATCACATACAACTCTTCTTTAATAACTCCATTAAGGAATGCAGTTTTGTTTATCCATTTGCCAGATTTCATAAAATGCGGCAATTGCTAACATGATTCGGACAGACTTTTAAGCATCGATACGAGTGAGAAAATCTCATTGTATTTAACATCTTGAACTTTGTCAAAAACCTTTTTCGACAAGTCTAGCTTTGTAGATAGTAATACTACTATCAGCGTCCGTCTTCCTCTTGAAGATTCATTTATTTTCTATGGCTTGCCGATCATCGGGCAACTCCACCAAAGTCCACACTTTGTTCTCATACATGGATCTCATCTCAGATTTCATGGCCTCAAGCCATTTCGTGGAATCTGGGCTCATCATCGCTTCCTCATAGTTCGTAGGTTCATCATGGTCTAGTTACATGACTTCCAGAACAGGATTACCGTACCACTCTGGTGCGGATCTCACTCTGGTTTACCTACGAGATTCGGTAGTAACTTGATCTGAAGTTACATGATCATCATCATTAGCTTCCTCACTAATTGGTGTAGTAGTCACAGGAACAGATTTCTGTGATGAACTACTTTCCAATAAGGGAGAAGGTACAATTACCTCATCAAGTTCTACTTTCCTCCCACTCACTTCTTTCGAGAGAAACTCCTTCTCTAGAAAGGATCCATTTATTAGCAACGAATGTTTTGCCTTCGGATCTGTGATAGAAGGTGTACCCAACAATTTCCTTTGGGTATTCTATGAAGACGCACTTCTCCGATTTGGGTTTGAGCTTATCAGGATGAAACTTTTTCACATAAGCATCGCAGCCCCAAACTTTAAGAAACGACAACTTTGGTTTCTTGCTAAACCACAGTTCATATAGTGTCGTCTCAACGGATTTAGATGGTGCCCTATTTAACGTGAATGCAACTGTCTCTAATGCATGATCCCAAAACGATATTGGTAAATCGGTAAGAAACATCATAGATTGTACTATATCCAATAAAGTACGGTTATGACGTTCGGACACACCATTATGATGTGGTGTTCCAGGTGGCACGAATTTGTGAAACTACTCCACATTGTCTTAATTGAAGACCAAACTCGTAACTCAAATATTCGTCTCCGCGATCATATCACAGAAACTTTATTTTCTTGTTACGATGATTTTTCCACTTCACTCTGAAATTCTTTGAACCTTTCAACTATTTCAGACTTATGTTTCATCAAGTAGATATACCCATATCTGCTCAAATCATCTTGTGAAGGTCAGAAAATAACGATACTTGCCACGAGCCTTCATACTCATTGGTCTGCATACATCAGTATGTATTATTTCCAATAAGTCAGTAGCTCGTTCCATTGTTCCGAAGAACGGAGTTTTAGTCATCTTGCCCAAAAGGCACGGTTCGCAAGCATTAAATGATTCATAACCAAGTGATTCTGAAAATCCATCTTTATGGAGTTTCTTCATGCGCTTTACACCGATATGACCAAACGGCAGTGCCACAAATAAGTTGCACTATCATTATTAACTTTGCATCTTTTGGCATCAATATTATGAATATGTGTATCACTACGATCGAGATCCAACAAACTATGTTCATTGGGTGTATGACCATCGAAGGTCTTATTCATGTAAACAGAATAACAATTTATTCTCTAACTTTAAATGAATAACCGTATCGCAATAAACATGATCAAATCATATTCATGCTCAACGCAAATGCTAAATAACATTTATTTATGTTTAACACTAATCTCGAAAATATAGGGAGTGTGCGATGATGATCATATCAATCTTGGAACTACTTCCAACACTCATCGTCACTTCACCCTTAACTAGTTTCTGTTTATTCGGCAACTCCCGTTTCGAGTTACTACTCTTAGCAACTGAACCAGTACCAAATACCGAGGGGTTGCTATAAACACTAGTAAAGTACACATCAATAACATGTATATCAAATATACCTTTGTTTACTTTGCCATCCTTCTTATCCGCCAAATACTTGGGGTAGTTCTGCTTCCAGTAACCATTCCCTTTGCAGTAGAAGCACTTAGTCTCAGGCTTAGGTCCAGACTTGGGCTTCTTCACTTGAGCAGCAACTTGCTTGCCGTTCTTCTTGAAGTTCCCTTCTATCCCTTTGCCCTTTTCTTGAAACTAGTGGTCTTGTTAACCATCAACACTTGATGTTCTTTCTTGATTTCTACCTTCATCGATTTCATCATCATGAAAAACTCGGGAATCATTTTCATCATCCCTTGCATACTATAGTTCATCATGAAGTTCTACTAACTTGGTGATGGTGACTAGAGAATTCTGTCAATCACTATCTTATCTGGAAGATTAACTCCCACTTGATTCAAGCGATTGTAGTACCCAGACAATCTGAGCACATGCTCACTAGTTGAGCGATTCTCCTCCATCTTTTAGCTATAGAACTTGTTGGAGACTTCATATCTCTCAACTCGGGTATTTGCTTGAAATATTAACATCAACTCCTGGAACATCTCATATGGTCCATGATGTTCAAAACATCTTTGAAGTCCCGATTCTAAGCCATAAAGCATGGTGCACAAAACTATCAAGTAGTCATCATATTGAGCTAGCCAAACGTTCATAACATCTGCATCTGCTCCTGCAATAGGTTTGTCACCTAGCGGTGCATCAAGGACATAATTATTCTGCGCAGCAATGAGGATAAACCTCAGATCACAGATCCAATCCGCATCATTGCTATTAACATTTTTCAACACAGTTTTCTCTAGGAACATATCAAAATAAACATATGAAAGTAACAACGCAAGCTATTGATCTTACAACATAATTTGCAAAATACTACCAGGACTAAGTTCATGATAAATTTAAGTTCAATTAATCATATTACTTAAGAACTCCCACTTAGACAGACATCTCTCTAGTCATCTAAGTGATCACGTGATCCAAATCAACTAAACCATAACCGATCATCACGTGAGATGGAGTAGTTTTCAATGGTGAACATCACTATGTTGATCATATCTACTATATGATTCACGCTCGACCTTTCGGTCTCCGTGCTCCGAGGCCATATCTGCATATGCTAGGCTCGTCAAGTTAAACCTGAGTATTCCGCGTGTGCAAAACTGGCTTGCACCCGTTGTAGATGGACGTAGAGCTTATCACACCTGATCATCACGTGGTGTCTGGGCACGACGAACTTTGGCAACGGTGCATACTCAGGGAGAACACTTCTTGATAATTAGTGAGAGATCATCTTAAAATGCTACCGTCAATCAAAGCAAGAATAAGATGCATAACAGATAAACATCATATGCAATCAAAATATGTGACATGATATGGCCATGATCATCTTGCGCCTTTGATCTCCATCTCCAAAGTACTGTCATGATCTTTATCGTCACCGGCATGACACCATGATCTTCATCATCTTGATCTATATCAATGTGTCGTCACATGGTCGTCTCGCCAACTATTGCTCTTGCAACTATTGCTATCGCATAGCAATAAAGTAAAGCAATTATTTGGCACTTGCATCTTATGCAACAAAGAGACAACCATAGGGCTTCTGCCAGTTGCCGATAACTTCAACAAAACATGATCATCTCATACAACAACTTATATCTCATCACGTCTTGACCATATCACATCACAACATGCCCTGCAAAAACAAGTTAGACGTCCTCTACTTTGTTGTTGCAAGTTTTACGTGGCTGCTACGGGCCGAGCAAGAACCGTTCTTACCTACGCATCAAAACCACAACGATAGTTTGTCAAATAGACTTCGTTTTAACCTTCGCAAGGACCGGGCGTAGCCATACTTAGTTCAACTAAAGTTCGAGAAACTGACACCCGCCAGCCACCTGTGTGCAAAGCACGGCGGTAGAACCAGTCTCGCGTAAGCGTACACGTAATGTCGGTCCGGGCCGCTTCATCCAACAATACCGCCGAACCAAAGTATGACATGCTGTTAGGCAGTATGACTTATATCGTCCACAACTCACTTGTGTTCTACTCGTGCATATAACATCAAACCATAAAAACCTAGGCTCGGATGCCACTGTTGGGGAACGTAGTAATTTCAAAAAATTTCCTACGCACACGCAAGATCATGGTGATGCATAGCAACGAGAGGGGAGAGTGTTGTCTACGTACCCTCGTAGACCGAAGCGGAAGCGTTGGCGCAACATAGAGGAAGTAGTCGTACGTCCTCCCGGTCCAACCGATCCAAGCACCGTTACTCCGGCACCTCCGAGTTCTTGACACACGTACAGCTCGATGACGCACCCCGATCTCCGATCCAGCAGAGGCGCGGGGAGGAGTTCCGCCAGCACGACGGCGTGGTGACGATCTTGATGTTCTCCTGTCGCAGGGCTTCGCCTAAGCACCGCTACAATATGACCGAGGTGTAATATCGTGGAGGGGGGCACCACACACGGCTAAGGAATGATCTCAATGATCAACTTGTGTGTCCATGGGGTGCCCCCTGCCCCCGTATATAAAGGAGTGGAGGAGGGGAGGGCCGGCCCTCTCTATGGCGCGCCCTAGGGGAGTCCTACTCCCACCGGGAGTAGGATTCCCCCTTTCCTAGTCCAACTAGGAGACCTTCCAAGTAGTAGGAGTAGGAGACAAGGAAGGGGAAGAGAGAAGGGAAGGAAGGAGGGGGTGCGGCCCCTCCCCCCAGTCCAATTCGGACTAGGGAAAGGGGGGGGGGGGCGCGGCCTGCCCTAGGCAGCCCCTCTCTCTTTCCCGTATGGCCCATAAGGCTCAATACTTCTCCCCGGCGAATTCCCGTAACTCTTCGGTACTCCGATAAATACCCGAATCACTCGGAACCTTTCCGAACTCCGAATATAGTCGTCCAATATATCGATCTTTACGTCTCGACCATTTCGAGACTCCTCGTCATGTCCCCGATCTCATCCGGGACTCCGAACTCCTTCGGTATATCAAAACTCATAAACTCATAATATAACTGTCATCGAAACCTTAAGCGTGCGGACCCTACGGTTCGAGAACAATGTAGACATGACCGAGACACGTCTCCGGTCAATAACCAATAGCGGGACCTGGATGCCCATATTGGGTCCTACATATTCTACGAAGATCTTTATCGGTCAGACCGCATAACAACATACGTTGTTCCCTTTGTCATCGGTATGTTACTTGCCCGAGATTCGATCGTCGGTATCCAATACCTAGTTCAATCTCGTTACCAGCAAGTCTCTTTACTCGTTCTGTAATACATCATCTCACAACTAACTCATTAGCTGAAATGCTTGCAAGGCTTAAGTGATGTGTATTACCGAGAGGGCCCAGAGATACCTCTCCCACATTCGGAGTGACAAATCCTAATCTCGAAATACGCCAACTCAACAAGTACCTTTGGAGACACCTGTAGAGCACCTTTATAATCACCCAGTTACGTTATGACGTTTGGTAGCACACAAAGTGTTCCTCCAGTAAACGGGAGTTGCATAATCTCATAGTCACAGGAACATGTATAAGTCATGAAGGAAGCAATAGCAACATACTAAAACGATCGGGTGCTAAGCTAACGGAATGGGTCATGTCAATCAGATCATTCAACTAATGATGTGACCTTGTTAATCAAATAACAACTCCTTGTTCATGGTTAGGAAACATAACCATCTTTGATTAACAAGCTAGTCAAGTAGAGGCATACTAGTGACACTCTGTTTGTCTATATATTCACACATGTATTATGATTCCGGTTAATACAATTCTAGCATGAATAATAAACATTTATCATGATATAAGGAAATAAATAATAATTTTATTATTGCCTCTAGGGCATATTTCCTTCACTTTGGTCTTCCTAAATATTGTGTGGGTTTTCCCTTTCCTGGTTTAGCTTTGCGAAACAATCATTATTCTAGCGCGCGATCTACTCATGCCTATTTAGCTTACTATATAGTTTTCTATTCTAGAACACTAGACCTTTCCCCACAGCTGAGATGTTGAGATGACAAGTTTAATTCTTGTTTAATCATTGTGGATGCAGACTAATTTTGCATCCCATATAGGTCATACAAAAATGTTAAATTCCCTTCATTTTTGTTCACGAAAGTCGCACCACAGGTGATGAGAGACTCAGGATGGGGCAAAATGGTCTTGACCACTGGTGGACTCTTCTATCGTCTCACCACCACTCCCACGGGCAGCTTGTAGTTAGTCCAGCAATTAAACTTCTGAAGATAACATGGAGGCCGAACCCAAGAGGGAACGGATTACAACTACTTTTTTAAAAATATTTTTATTCATAGTCGCATCTCTGTCATGTTCACATGGACAATGACTATACCTATTATAAGTCATTGCAAGTTCACACAAGAAATTAGACATCCTGCATTCTTGACTATACGACTGTGATTTCTTAGATTAGGATTTCCTTGTCCTCTTGAACTTCACATGACATCATCAAAAGATAAGTAACGGGGTTTGTATTAAGCTTGACCATGAGAGATGTGGGGATCATTAGGCACTACATATATGTAACGCCCTCGATGCGGCTATATCTCCCACCTGTCGAAGCACGACTTAGAGGCATAACCGCATTGAAAGCAATGTCGCAAGTGAGGTAATCTTCACACAACCCATGTAATACATAAGGGAAAGAGATACATAGTTGTCTTACAATCGCCACTTCACACAATTACATGAATAAAGCATTACATCATCCAAGATACAATCAAGGTCCGACTACGGAACCAAAATAAAAGAAGAACCCCAAATGCGACAAAGGTCCCCGATCGACCCCAACTGGGCTCCTCTACTGATCAACTAGAACGAAACAACACAAAGGGCAAGATCTTCATCGAGCTCCTCCTTGAGCTTGGTTGCGTCACCTACTCGGTAACATAGGCACCTGCAAACTGGTTTTGGAAGTATCTGTGAGCCCCGGGGACTCAGCAATCTCGCACCCTCGCGATCAAGACTATTTAAGCTTATGGGTAAGGTAAAGGCATGAGGTGGAGCTGCAGCAAGCGACTAGCATATATGATGGCTAACATACGCAAATGAGAGCGAGAAGAGAAGGCAAAGCACGGTCGATAAAAGTATGATCAAGAAGTGATCCTATAGCAACCTACGTCAAGCATAACTCCAACACCGTGTTCACTTCCCGGACTCCGCCGGAAAGAGACCATCACGGTTACACACACGGTTGATTCATTTTAATTAAGGTCAACTTCAGGTTTTCTACAACCGGACGTTAACAAATTCCCATCTGCCCATAACCGCGGGCACGACTTTCGAAAGTTCAAATCCCTGTAGGGGTGTCCCAACTTAGCCCATGACAAGCTCTCACGGTCAACGAAGGAATAGACCTCCACCCGAGACACTCCGATCAGACTCGGTATCCCGGTACAACAAGACATTTCGACAGGGTAAAACTAAACCAGCAACACCGCCCGAATGTGCCGACAAATCCCGATAGGAGCTGCACATATCTCTTTCTCAGGGCACACTCAGATGAGACTAGCTACGAGTAAAACCAACCCTCAAGTTTCCCCGAGGTGGCCCCGCAGGCAGCTCAGTTCGGACCAACACTCAGAGGAGCACTGGCCCGGGGGGGTTAGAATAAAGATGACCCTTGAGTCTGCAGAACCCAAGGGAAGGTGGTAGGTTGTTAGTGCAAATGGTAAAACCAATGTTGGGCATTGCTGGAGGAGCTTTACTTAAGGCGAACTGTCAAGGGGTTCCCATTATAGCCCAACCGCGTAAGGAACACAAAATCCGGGAACATAACACCGATATGACGGAAACTAGGGCGGCAAGAGTGGAACAAAACACCAGGCCTAAGGCCGAGCCTTCCACCCTTTACCAAGTATATAGATGCATTAATTAAATAAGATATATTGTGATATCCCAACAAGTAAACATGTTCCAACAAGGAACAACATCTCCATGTTCCCACAAGGAACAAACTTCAATCTTCACCTGTAACTAACAATGCTATAAGAGGGGCTGAGCAAAGCGGTAACATAGCCAATCAACGGTTTGCTAGGACATGGTGGGTTAGAGGTTTGACATGGCAATTTAGGAGGCTGACAAGCAAATGGTAGGCATCGTAGCATTGGCATAGCAAAAGAGCGAGCAAACTAACATAGCAAAGATAGTAGTGATTTCGAGAGTATGATCATCTTGCCTGAGATCCCGCAAGGAAGAAGAACGATTCCAAGAAGAAGACAAACGGACGTAGTCGAACGAATCCTCACAACTCCGGAACGAAACTGAAGCTAACGAGAGAAGCAACCCGGAAAGAAACAAACAACATAGTAAACAACCATCACATAAACATGGCATGATGCGCAAACAAGTATGATGCATGCCCGGTTTAAATAGCATGGCATGGCAATATGCACAAACAAAACTACAAGTTAAATGGAGCCCAATATGCAACCAGTTGCATATTGACGAAATACCACATCAATTATTTAGTTCGCTCTCGGTTATGTACCCAACAATATTAAATATTGGTTAACATGGCAAGTGGTGAAGCATAACAAAAACTATACCATCTAAACAATTTAAATGGGGCCGGATATAAAAACAACAAATCCGGTAAATCCCCATATGCATTTAGCAATTTAATGCAACAACAAGTTTAAACATTTTAAATGTTGTTATCATGATGCGTATGACATATACAAGTTATATGCAATTTTTATAAAAATGTTGACATAAGCATGTTATGAAGCATTTGGTCACTATGGCGGAACAAAACGGGTGCCACGGCAACGAATCCGAAAATGATGCCACGGCAACATATCGGTTCCGGTAGCTCACGGAGATACCGGTGCAAAAGGAAGTGAGCGTGAGCGAGTCATGCAAGATGGTGGGGTGCTCCCGGTTACCGGATTCCAACGGGTCTACGGCATGGCAAACGAGGAGGAACGTGCACGAAACAAACGGGCACGGTGCAAACATACGGTTCATCTCATACAACATGCATTCGTTCACGGGCATCGTCTCGGCGTTATACCTTCGAAGCGTGCATTTTCGGAGCGGTTCAGGTTCGACGAAGGAAGTAGTCGTTCACGGGTCGTCGTGGGAAGTAGTTGTTCACGTGGCGACGGTAGTGGAAGTAGTGGTACACGGCGGCGGCAGTAGTTGTTCAAGGTCTTGGCGGGTCATCATGTAGCCGAACTTGGCGCATGCACTGTAGTCGAACACGGGTTAAATAGAGGCATTGACGAATTTGGAGAGGAGCCTGCCGAACAGAGCCGCTCGCGAGGATAGCGACTGGAAGAAGGGGCGACTTCGGCCGTGACGTGAAGCAGGGAGGCGGAGCTCCTGCCGGGTCGATGGTGACGAGCAGGCAAAGGGGCTGCTGGGACTACAGGGGCGACGGGAGCCGGCGGGGATGCGGGGTCGCAAGGGAGGCGGGCGACGAAGCAAGGTGGTGGTGGTGGTGGACGCGGGCCATCTCGATCCGGCCGGATCTAACAGCTCGGGTCAGAAACGAGGCCGGAGATGCGAGGACGGGCAGGTCGGCGATGAGAGGCGAGCGACGCGGTCTTCTGCTGGGCGTGGAGGACGGCGCTCGGGGAGATGGGGATCGGGCGTGGCGTCGGCGAGATGGTGCAACAGTTGTTGCTGCTGCCGGTGGCGAGGTCGAGGCGGTTTGGTGGCGACGAGGAGAAGCAGGAGGAGAGGCACGGGAGGAGGTGATGCGGGTCGTGGCCTAATGCTGCAGAGGGAGGTGCGCAGGAGGCTGAGAGGGGCGAGGCGGTGGTGCGGTGGAGAGGCGACGCGAGGAGAGGAGGGGGATCGAGGGCTGCGCGTGGGTGGCGGCGAAGGGGTCGAGGAGAGGATGGGGATCGAGCGCTGGGGATCATGGAGAGAGCGTGGTCGGGCTAGGGTTAGGTAGGGGCGCGGCTGGGCCTTGGGCCGGCTTAGGTGGAGAAAGAAGTGGCCAGAGGCCTGGCTGGGCTCTCTGTCTCCCTCATATTCTTTAGCAAAAAAGAATTAGAGAGAAGAAAAGAAGAGAGGGTTAGGGAAAGAATTTGCGCATGCGGACAATTTTCCCGGACTCATAAAAATGAGCTTGATCCAAGAAAAATAGAAGTGGGCATGACCGAAAGTTTAAATTCAAACTCATTTGATTTAAATTCAAATGATTTGAATAGGAAGTGAGGTTTGGGAAGGTCCAAAAATGTTCGGATTTTTGGTGGAGCTCCGAAATATGATAAAAGAATACATGGCAAGGTTGGAGACCAAACTTGAAGCAGAAAAGGAACGAAATTATTTTGCAGGTGTGTTTATGGGTGATTCTGAATTAGTGGAATATTTAATATAGCTCCCTAATAATAGTAGGAGACTTTGAATATGTTTTAAAGAGAAATCACCATGTGAATATCCCTCGATTTAAATGGATCAAAGATCCATGCCATTTATTTAGTTGAGTTGCAAAAGATTTATGGGATGATGGCATGATGACATGATGCAATGCAAAAATAAAAAGGGCAGGCACAAATGAAACACACGGCGAAACCCGGAATATATGGAAGTCTTCTCGAGCATCGGTCTCGGGGCGTTACAGCACTCCACCACTACGAGAGGATCTCGTCCCGAGATCTAGAATGGCACCGGAGGGAAAACGGAAGAGAAAAAGAAAGGTAAAACTAAGTTGCTTCTTTTGACAAACGAGTGAAACCACGGACCTTGAAAAATTGAACAAATTGAAAGAAAGAATACAACGGAGATGAACGAAGTTGAAAACACCCCGTTACAAAAGAGGAACAAGGATGAACAATTTCTTATAGCACTCCGGTTGAAAACAGATACAAGACTTGATAGGAAGAAAAGAGCTTGAGCAGAGGACACGACACTCCGGTTAATGGACAATCATGAAAAGAACATGATCTTAGACAAACGAGATGATGGGTAGAGAAGAGCAACATTACAATACCTCCGAAACAAAAGAATAGAAGATAGATAATTGAAATAGAAGAATGGAGAAGAAAATTCCAACATCTGCCACCAACGGAAACAAATGACTGGATTGATATCAACAAGGAGACGAGAAACTTATTTCACCGGGAGGACAAATGAAGAACTTGGGTCATTTATAAGCACCATAAATAGCAACAATCCTTAGGGAAAGCTTTAGGTGAAATATAGCCCAAGATAACTCCAATGAAGAGATTGATGGATTTAAATATCTCATTCTTGACAACAAGTGAATCATGAAACATGAATGAAACTGTCAAAATGACATAGCACCACCTCAAAAGATAAGGTCGAAAGAATTGCACTTCGGAATGCAAGATGAAGAATGCTTGAACTACTCAAAACAAAACATTCGTTGAGCACCATGTTTATTTTAGAGTATAGCTTGGCGGATCTTAACTTCGAGAGAAATCTTGAAGAACAATTGAAGAATGAAAGGAAACCTTGACGAAGCACCATGTAGAGCCTCCATGAAGAACTCCGGTAATAAAAGGATGATGGAAAGAAAGAGAAGTTGAAAACACAAGGTGAAGCCTTGCAATGATTTAGATGGAGCTTCGCGACGAGATAACCGAGAAAGCTTGGAACTCCGGAAAAGAAAAGATGAAGCATCTCGAACCGAGAAAAATGACATGATGAACAACTCTGGAAAGAAGAAACTAGATTACTTGGATGAAACAATAATAAGAATTATGTTATGCCTATCCTTCACCAATTTAAATTGATGATAAGCAACAGATTTGGCATACTACTTATTATCCTAGAAAGGATTAAGAGAGATATAGCGCAAACTTGAGGAAGGTCTTCAACGATCCAGCGGTAGGATTTGAAAACAACGAATGAATTGATATGATAACGACGGAAGTGAAATCTTGAACGAACCACCGTAAGAATTGAAAATGATCGAAGTAGGGGTGCATCACCGGTAAGAATTAGCAAATGAACGAAGGTGCTTCAGACAAACTAGATACATGAGAACAAAGAGATCAAGAACTGATTAGAGGATATTCGATTGATGCACCGGCAAGATAGGAGAATGATAACTGACAGCTGAGAATGAATAAATCTGAATTGATGGACTCCGGATGACAAACTGAGAAAACTCTTGAATATCTCCTGATGGGTGAAAAAGATTCTCACAATCGAAAAAATTATGAGAGGATGGCAACAAGCTAAGACCATGAATCTTGAAGAGAATAGAGCAAGATTAAAGAGAAACTCTTCTTCGGTCTTCAAATGATGAGAATGACAACGAGAAACACCACCAAGAATTATTGAGGCACACCGGAAGAATCAAAAGCGAAGAGGTTGAGCCAACTATGAAAAGAATTTGAAAGATCTTGGAGAAAAGCATTTGACTGATGATAACTCATTCTTATGTCAAACTTGGAGAAGTATTTAGGATAGCTCTGGGAAAATAGAAGAGTCAGGTAAGATCCTGGGAAAAGACCTGTGGGTTAGGGCCCACTCAAAAGAACACCGTTGAAAAGATTTAAAAGAGATGTTGCACCGCTTGAATTAAATGACTTGAATGAGATACCAATCTCGAAAGAGCTTGAACGAATGCAGAGTGGAAACACAAATCTTCGAGATATCTTGAGCACTCTGGAATAACAAATAGCGAGAAGTAGAATGATAATGAGGTGCACCGGTATGAGAAGACATTGAAATGAGGAAAAAGGTATGATCAACAAAACTTGACTTGAATCCACCGGAGAAGAGAAAGGAATGAGGAATGACGAACTAGTAGAACATCTTCTTGAGAACCACCGGGTAAGAACATTGACGGAAAAGAATGGAGAAACTTCACAAAAATAAAAGGATACTTGGTAAAGAAATCTTAGTCCTTGAGGAAAAAGGTGGGTGGGCGGGAAAAAACAAAGGCAACTTGGAGACGGATGAAACAAACACAATTGAGAAGAAATGATAATTGGTCTTGCTGATGTTGAAGTGATCGGATCCACTTGAAGAGAAACACGCCGGTTGAAAAGGATTGACATGACAATCTCGATTGTCGAGAAGGACACATCGGAGTATGAGAACACCATTTCGGAAAGGTGTGGAATCAACACTTGACATTGAAGCAACTCGAATACCACAACTCAAAACAAAAACAAAGGACTGGCTTGCAGAATAAGCCGGAACAAACATATGATAGAGATTTCGTCCGAAGTTTTCGTGGTGGGGCCTACACAGGCTCGATCGTACAGCACCATCATGTACAAGGCAGTGCACATGACATACGAAGCGTCCCCGAGTCGGCATAGCCAAGGACTCTTTAAGACACAACGAGACCACTGTAAAACCAACCGTGAATAGGCGGACCACTAGACGTCGAACCCCAATTTCATATCATACATCCGTCGGAAAGATATCCTAAGAGCTACTTGAATTCCCACCTATGAAACTCCCGAAATTTTCCGGTTATGCAATCAGGTGTTGGGGATATAGGGGAAGCATAATATCTCACCCAAAACTAGCAAATCCTACATCCAGCTGTATCCATCCTTCAACACATAACCAAGAAACCTTCGGAAATCGTCTACCTCAACCTTCGAAAAGCATCCGTTATACAAGTTATGGCGATACTCCCGAACTCCCGCCCCAGTACTGGGTGGCGTCGAGGTTATCTCATCAACGAACTGCATAAAAGAGATTTTCGATGTCGGCATACTAAACTCAGGTATTCCAGAACTGCAACGATAAAATTATGGCGACAACACCTCAGAGCTCAACTCCCCGGGACACTTCCACTAAACCCCTGACAGGAGGCACCAAGACAATGTTCTCATCATAAAACCATCGGAACGATTCCAAGATACCCGCGTGATCCTAAAATTTTTTTAGTGAAATTTGAGAAGAGAAGAGTCAAAACTCTACATCAGGATGCCTTACTAGAGCGATGAAGAGACTGGGGAGTAAAAAGAATTCCTAACTCTCCGATATATATAATCCTAAATGACTCAAAACATTTTTCTAGACACAACACGGCCGCTAAAAACGATCAAGCAGTGGGGCTCCTAAGGTCGGGGAAGGCTCTGATTACCAACTTGTAACGCCCTCGATGCGGCTATATCTCCCACGTGTCGAAGCACGACTTAGAGGCATAACCGCATTGAAAGCAATGTCGCAAGTGAGGTAATCTTCACACAACCCATGTAATACATAAGGGAAAGAGATACATAGTTGGCTTACAATCGCCACTTCACACAATTACATGAATAAAGCATTACATCATCCAGATACAATCAAGGTCCGACTACGGAACCAAAATAAAAGAAGAACCCCAAATGTGACAAAGGTCCCCGATCGACCCCAATTGGGCTCCACTACTGATCAACTAGAACGAAACAACACAAAGGGCAAGATCTTCATCGAGCTCCTCCTTGAGCTTGGTTGCGTCACCTGCTCGGTAACATAGGCACCTGCAAACTGGTTTTGGAAGTATCTGTGAGCCCCGGGGACTCAGCAATCTCGCACCCTCGCGATCAAGACTATTTAAGCTTATGGGTAAGGTAAAGGCATGAGGTGGAGCTGCAGCAAGCGACTAGCATATATGGTGGCTAACATACGCAAATGAGAGCGAGAAGAGAAGGCAAAGCACGGTCGATAAAAGTATGATCAAGAAGTGATCCTATAGCAACCTACGTCAAGCATAACTCCAACACCGTGTTCACTTCCCGGACTCCGCCGGAAAGAGACCATCACGGTTACACACATGGTTGATTCATTTTAATTAAGGTCAACTTCAGGTTTTCTACAACCGGACGTTAACAAATTCCCATCTGCCCATAACCGCGGGCACAGCTTTCGAAAGTTCAAATCCCTGCAGGGGTGTCCCAACTTAGCCCATGACAAGCTCTCACGGTCAACGAAGGAATAGACCTCCACCCGAGACACTCCGATCAGACTCGATATCCCGGTACAACAAGACATTTCGACAGGGTAAAACTAAACCAGCAACACCGCCCGAATGTGCCGACAAATCCCGATAGGAGCTGCACATATCTCTTTCTCAGGGCACACTCAGATGAGACTAGCTATGAGTAAAACCAACCCTCAAGTTTCCCCGAGGTGGCCCCGCAGGCAGCTCAGTTCGGACCAACACTCAGAGGAGCACTGGCCCGGGGGGGTTAGAATAAAGATGACCCTTGAGTCTGCAGAACCCAAGGGAAGGTGGTAGGTTGTTAGTGCAAATGGTAAAACCAATGTTGGGCATTGCTGGAGGAGCTTTACTTAAGGCGAACTGTCAAGGGGTTCCCATTATAGCCCAACCGCGTAAGGAACGCAAAATCCGGGAACATAACACCGATATGATGGAAACTAGGGCGGCAAGAGTGGAACAAAACACCAGGCCTAAGACCGAGCCTTCCACCCTTTACCAAGTATATAGATGCATTAATTAAATAAGATATATTGTGATATCCCAACAAGTAAACATGTTCCAACAAGGAACAACATCTCCATGTTCCCACAAGGAACAAACTTCAATCTTCACCTGCAACTAACAATGCTATAAGAGGGGCTGAGCAAAGCGGTAACATAGCCAATCAACGGTTTGCTAGGACATGGTGGGTTAGAGGTTTGACATGGCAATTTGGGAGGCTGACAAGCAAATGGTAGGCATCGTAGCATTGGCATAGCAAAAGAGCGAGCAAACTAGCATAGCAAAGATAGTAGTGATTTTGAGGGTATGATCATCTTGCCTGAGATTCCGCAAGGAAGAAGAACGATTCCAAGAAGAAGACAAACGGACGTAGTCGAACGAATCCTCACAACTCCGGAACGAAACCGAAGCTAACGAGAGAAGCAACTCGGAAAGAAACAAACAACATAGTAAACAACCATCACATAAACATGGCATGATGCGCAAACAAGTATGATGCATGCCTGGTTTAAATAGCATGGCATGGCAATATGCACAAACAAACTCGTTGCATATTGACGAAACACCACATCAATTATTTAGTTCTCTCTCGGTTATGTACCCAACAATCTTAAATATTGGTTAACATGGCAAGTGGTGAAGCATAACAAAAACTATACCATCTAAACAATTTAAATGGGGCCGGATATAAAAACAACAAATCCGATAAATCCCCATATGCATTTAGCAATTTAATGCAACAACAAGTTTAAACATTTTAAATGTTGTTATCATGATGCGGATTACATATACAAGTTATATGCAATTTTTATAAAAATGTTGACATACATGTTATGAAGCATTTGGTCACTATGGCAAAACAAAACGGGTGCCACGGCAACGAATACGAAAATGATGCCACGGCAACATATCGGTTCCGGTAGCTCACGGAGATACCGGTGCAAAAGGAAGTGAGCTTGAGCGAGTCATGCAAGATGGTGGGGTGCTCCCGGTTACCGGGTTCCCACGGGTCGACGGCATGGCAAACGAGGAGGAACGTGCACGAAACAAATGGGCACGGTGCAAACATACGGTTCATCTCATACAACATGCATTCGTTCACGGGCATCGTCTCGGCGTTATACCTTCGAAGCGTGCATTTTCGGAGCGTTTCGGATTCGACGAAGGAAGTAGTCGTTCACGGGTTGTCGTGGGAAGTAGTTGTTCACGTGGCGACGGTAGTGGAAGTAGTGGTACACGGCGGCGGCGGTAGTTGTTCAAGGTCTTGGCGGGTCATCATGTAGCCGAACTTGGCGCATGCACTGTAGTCGAACACGGGTCAAATAGAGGCATTGACGAATTTGGAGAGGAGCCTGCCGAACAGAGCCGCTCGCGAGGATAGCGACTGGAAGAAGGGGCGACTTCGGCCTTGACGTGAAGCAGGGAGGCGGAGCTCCTGCCGGGTCGATGGTGACGAGCAGGCAAAGGGGCTGCTGGGACTACAGGGGCGACGGGAGCCGGCGGGGACGCGGGGTCGCAAGGGAGGCGGGCGACGAAGCAAGGTGGTGGTGGTGGTGGACGCGGGCCATCTCGATCCGGCCGGATCTGACAGCTCGGGTCAGGAACGAGGCCGGAGATGCGAGGACGGGCAGGTCGGCGATGAGAGGCGAGCGACGCGGTCTTCTGCTGGGCGTGGAGGACGGCGCTCGGGGAGATGGGGATCGGGCGTGGCGTCGGCGAGATGGTGCAACAGTTGTTGCTGCTGCCGGTGGCGAGGTCGAGGCGGTTTGGTGGCGACGAGGAGAAGCAGGAGGAGAGGCACGGGAGGAGGTGATGCGGGTCATGGCCTAATGCTGCAAAGGGAGGCGCGCAGGAGGCTGAGAGGGGCGAGGCGGTGGTGCGATGGAGAGGCGACGCGAGGAGAGGAGGGGATCGAGGGCTGCGCGTGGGTGGCGGCGAAGGGGTCGAGGAGAGGATGGGGATCGAGTGCTGGGGATCATGGAGAGAGCGTGGTCGGGCTAGGGTTAGGTAGGGGCGCGGCTGGGCTTGGGCCGGCTTAGGTGGAGAAAGAAGTGGCCAGAGGCCTGGCTGGGCTCTCTGTCTCCCTCATATTCTTTAGCAGAAAAGAATTAGAGAGAAGAAAAGAAGAGAGGGTTAGGGAAAGAATTTGCGCATGCGGACAATTTTCCCGGACTCATAAAAATGAGCTTGATCCAAGAAAAATAGAAGTGGGCATGACCGAAAGTTTAAATTCAAACTCATTTGATTTAAATTCAAATGATTTGAATAGGAAGTGAGGTTTGGGAAGGTCCAAAAATGTTCGGATTTTTGGTGGAGCTCCGGAATATGATAAAAGAATACATGGCAAGGTTGGAGACCAAACTTGAAGCAGAAAAGTAACGAAATTATTTTGCAGGTGTGTTTATGGGTGATTCCGAATTAGTGGAATATTTAATATAGCTCCCTAATAATAGTAGGAGACTTTGAATATGTTTTAAAGAGAAATCACCATGTGAATATCCCTCGATTTAAATGGATCAAAGATCCATGCCATTTATTTAGTTGAGTTGCAAAAGATTTATGGGATGATGGCATGATGACATGATGCAATGCAAAAATAAAAAGGGCAGGCACAAATGAAACACACGGCGAAACCCGGAATATATGGAAGTCTTCTCGAGCATCGGTCTCGGGGCGTTACAATATATTTCTAACCCCCACCCCACATCAAATTTCTGGAATCTAAATTTAGAATTCAATACTCGCATGAATTTCATAGGCTGCTTTGATCAAGATGACACAAGTGCAGACTTAGTACTCCCTCCATTCACAAATATAAGATGTTCTAACTTTATATGAACGGATGTAGATAGACACGTTTTAGTGTGTTTGTTCACTCATTTGAGTCCGTATATAGTTCATATTGAAATATCCAAATTATAGCATTTGTGAACCGAGGGAATAGTATATAGTGAGCTTCATTTCACCCAAGAGAGCTTCTGTTACATGAAAATTAATTTATTTTCATATGAATTTGGATATTCAATACCCACGTGAATTGTATAGGTTGCTTTGCTTGAGACGTGTTGCACGTGCACGTTTACTAGTGTTTAAGAAGGGACTAAAACTGATCTGTCTGTGGCGGAGACTTGTAATTCCTGTGAGACCAGCTAATGAATTAATTAAGCTTTACTGTTTTCGATTTAGCATGTGATCCGTCGTGGTCTAGGTGGTTAGGATACTCGTCTCTCACCCGAGAGACCCGGGTTCAAGTCCTGGCGATCGTTTCAGTGCTCGTTTATCATGACTGGTCCGCATGTCCTAATGGGTAGCTATTCTGGAGCTTTCTTGAAGGCCTATCGTTGATTGGGTTCAATCGCCCATTTATCATCTACGGACGATGAGGCGACGCTAGCAAGAGAACCGGCGATCTAAGGGGATGGGATTTATTGCTCAGGCCAACTCCAACGTGCGGCTGCATTTGGTCCGTTCCTGCCCGTTTGGGTCGGACAGATAACGCGGCCCAACGCGCCGACGCAAACGGCTTCCGCCATGGCCATCACCCCAAACGATGCCGCCGCCATCCCGGCCGCTACGGGTGTCCTCCCTGTGGCCCCGAAGAAGAAGAAACCCCAGAAGGTGCTCACACCAGCACAACTCACCCGAGAAACGACGAAGAGGGCTGGCAGGAGGGTCATTGCTGCGGAGAGGAAGGGTGCTGCCCAGGCCGCTGTCGCGCAACACAAGGCCACCGTTGAGGATAAGGGGCCCTCGTCGCAAAGGCCACGCAGGCAGCGAAGCAACATGCCGTCCTCATGCTACGGTTCATCCAACCCATGCCGACCATTCTTACCGCCACTGCCATGGTCGTGACGAGCACTTCTTGTCTGTCGTTCGCCCTCCACAGTGGCAGTCATCGAGCTCCTCCACACCACTAGAGACGGGCATTCTCCATCCGTTGCGCGACCATGGTGCAATCCGCTTCTCTATGTCGTCGGACGACAGCGTGATCGCGCCGGTCATCCCCGCTCCCGTGGCCAGCATCGACCTCAATGTCACGCCTAGGTTTGCCCCTGGGAGCCACAAAACCATCAATTCAAATCCTTTGGTGTGCAGAGCTGAACGCAAGATCACAACCACAATGCCGTACGCTGGTAACTGGCCCTTGTCAATTCGATCATTACATCGATCGTGGTCTTCTCCATGGGAACGATCCGACTCCACCCCAAGATCGTAGAGTAACTTGATAAAATCTGACGCTAGTGTTTGTGGAGGAAAAAGACTGATGATGGTGTGAAACGTAACTCACTGGCTGCATGGGAAGTAACATATTATGTTACCACCTTTTATTAATTATTACTTGCCACATAAGCAGAATGTTCTCAAAGTGATGCAGCTTAGCCCCCGATCTACAGAGGGATCACTCCGGTCCAGGTGCATTGTGGTGACACAGCCCTCTTCTGGAAAGATTAATGGAATCAAAATATTTTCTCTGAAAATTTCCCACGAGCATACTCATACACAACAAGAGAGGATATCTCGATCAAGGACTCCCTGCAAGTTACAGACCTGCATGCAGTGTTTAACTACCATCCATCCTCGCCCACGAAGAAGTGAAACATATGCAAACTGAAACCCTTGACACGGACATCTCTGGACAAAACCATGACATCTGGTTGTACGGAAGACTGAATTCAGAACCAAGGAGTACTCCGCATACTATTTCAGAGAGGTACAAGCCCATCAAGTGTTTAAGTGACTGTGGAAGTCAACCAACATACCAAAAATAAAAGTTTTCAGATGGCTCCTACTTTCAGACAGACTCAACACCCGAAACATGCTGAAACGGAGGCACCACAACATTGGGAATAACTTTGACTGCCTACTAGTATGTGCCAACCATGTTGAAGAAACAGTAGAGCACCTAATGTGCTGGGGGGCCTTGGGCATAAACTGGACCTCAACACTCTGATGAGCTGAAACTCATTGAGCTTGCCAAGAAGAATCAATCACAACATACCAATGTTCATGGACATCTTCCTTATGGCATCATGGGGTCTCCCCAAAGGTTGCATCCTGGAAGCGAGGATTCAAATCTGATTTTAGCAATCTGAGCTTTAGGCCCCCATTGTAAGTAACCTTTTTGGGTACCTTAATACAAATGCAGATACGAGCCTTTCCTACTGTTTAAATGGTCAAAAAAGAACACACGGACATATTTATAGTTGGTAGGGAACTGTTGATTCACTTATTATTTACATGGAGGATAGGCCTTTTTTTTTCTTGGAGTATGTAACCTTTTTGGGTACCTTAATACAAATGCAGATACAAGCCTTTCCTACTGTTTAAATGGTCAAAAAAGAACACGCGGACATATTTATAGTTGGCAGGGAACTGTTGATTCACTTATTATTTACATGGAGGATAGGCCTTTTTTTTACTTGGATTCACTTAATATTCAACACTTTATTATATTCATAAAGTATTTTTTGTGCTCATATTCAACAAGAATCCGTTCGAACCAACCAAATATTAGCAATTTGGCACAATTTTCAATCTAGGGGCATTACAATTTCAGCACACAACTCATGCCATAATCTTAGAATAAAATCTGTGGGGGGTTGATAAGTTTCTCAGAATCCTGATTCTGATGAATCTTGGGTGAGAAGAACTAAAACTGAATGGCTGTGCAACTGTATGTGTGCGCTCAGACTAAGATAGTGTACACAAAGCATGAATAACTAGAACATGTGTACACACTATTTTGTGTCAATTTTGTTACATGAATGGATTATGAAAAGCAGACTACTATTTCAACTCATAATTTATCTTTGCATAAGAACCAGTAATCTGCTTTTCTAGTTCCTGACTACCTAATTCTGAGCAGAAGCATTTGATAAATGATAACCACGTTCGTATTTTTTTCCTTATAACACGTTATAAAAACAAAGCTCCAGTCAGTATTATGCCGTTACGTTACCAAGTACCAACACAACCAAAATATAACATACCGGCACAAATGAAACATAAATACCAGAATCAAGAATCACAGTGACAGGATCAAGCCATAAATGTTCGGCATCACATGATTCAGGTTAACATAGCAGTAAACTTAAAACAGCATCACAAGCTACTTAATTTAACTACACCAGCCACACATGGTTCAGATTAACATACGGCAATGCCCAAGCTACTTAATTTAACTACACCAGCCACACATGGTTCAGATTAACATACGGCAATGCCCAAGCTACGTAATTTAACTACACCAGCCACACATGGTTCAGGTTAACATAGCACCAAACTTAAAGCAGTGCCCAAGCTGCTTAATTTAACTACACAAGCCACACATGGTTCAGATTAACATAGCACCAAACTTAAAGCAGTGCCCCAAGTTATTTAATTTTAACTACACCAGCCACCTGATTTGCACCGGATATTGTTTCTAGGCAGAGACTTGAGTTGCCTGATTGTTCACGGCTGGCTTCCATTCTGGCTACCATACGACTTCTTCTCCTGTTTTCGCACAAAAGCTACATGTTAGCAGACTGTAAGGCCAAATGGATGGCTATAAAATTGACTCCATTTATATTTCAACTGTCCACAAAACAAACTTTGTTTCTTGTTCAACTGAAGACTAACCAGGACAGAGTTCAGTGCTCTTAGTGCACAGTTCCTACTGCCTAGTGCCTACTGGCTCTAATGCAACTACAAACCTAGTTGCTATCTGTTTCATCAATTAACCGCCAATGAATCAAAGTCTAGATAATTAATAATAAGATGTAATGCAGAAGCATAGAGATAACACGATCTGATTTCTCTGAAAATTCAAACACTCACGGAAAAGGAATAAGAGTATGTTCCAAGCTAGCGTTACTACAAGTAGGGAGGGAAGTTTAATTAGAGATGCGATATCTAAAACAGGGTAAAGTCATATAACCTATATAAACCACAATATATAGCTCCAATTTGACATCCAAAACAACAGGGTAAAGTCATCATAATTCAAGCTAGCAAGCGATAACAAACAGTAAAAGAAGATACCGTTCTCATTCTCGGCAAGGAACTTGTTCTGGCGGTACTCTTCGCCGTCTGTATCATCTAAATCATCATCGATACAGGGCTCGATGCACGGGAGTTCCTTGCTTGTTAAGTCTGCAAAACCATTAGGTGGAAGCAACTTCTTCTGGGTAGATGGGGGCAACGATTCAATCGACTTGACGGTGTCCTTGAACACTTGGAACCGCATAGCCTTCTCTTCCTCGTCGCGGTATGTCTTGTTGTACTCCTTCATCCAATCCTCGAACCTCGCCTTCATGTCCTCCTCTTTCTTGCGAGCAGCTGCACAAGAAGCCAGGTATATATGCATGAGGTGGTGGTTCCTTACATGAAACCCCGGAGCTAACGAATACGAGGAATCTACCTGACTCGTCATCATCTGGGCCTTTCCTGAAATACTGAACTGCCCAGGCTCCAACACCGGCAATCGCAGCCGCGGCCACACCAGCAGCACCACGAAGGCCATCACCTACAGGGAGTTCCTTCTGTATCGATCGGGATGAGGAACATGAGAGGGGAGCCTGGAGTTGCAGATCTGAGTACAACAACGGGGGGAGACTCACCAAGGTGTGGAAAGAGCGTGCAGGAGCCGCCCTTGGGATCACCCGCGGCGAGAACCTCCGTGAGAGGACGAAACCGACGGTCCGCCGGAGGGACATGATTGCCTCTTCCTTCGCCTTATCCTCGATTTCCTCTCCGCTCGTCTCCGCCGCCGCCTCTGCCTTCTGCCTCGCCTCGGTTCGATTCGATTCTAGGGTTTCGCTACCGATGGGCACGGGAGACAGACAAATCTGGAAGGACCGGACATCCGGTCAAAACTGGCCAACGGGCCGGCACGGCACGGCGCGGCCTTAGACGGGCCAGGCACGGCACGATTCCAGGCCCTCAGGCACGGCACTACTGGGCAACGGGCCGGCCTGTCTGGCCAGTTTTAGGCATAAATACTTCAGGAAAAAATCTGACAAATTCAGAAAAAAAAAGTAGAAATATCTAAAAAAATGTGGTAAAGTGAGATAAAAATTGAGCTTTGATGGATTATGGATGAGCTTAGGCCCATATAAGAAAATAATCCCTAGTTAATCTCTAAGGCCCATGCATGTGTACGGCAAGTGGTGGGAAGTGTGGGAAGTTTAGTACCATACTGCTACAGTAAGAAGAGTGAGACCTCTTTATAGGAGTTGTTCCACTTGCTATTGGGAGCTTGGGAATAGGAGCGGTTCGTGGACTCGGTCGTGGGCCTCAGCCCAGGCCCATCTACCCGACGGCCTATATAAGAAGGCACTGGCCAGTGGAGTGAACCCAAAACTCAGTTCACTCACTCCCTCTCGCACAACCCTAGCCGTCTCCGTCTACCCGTCGACAATAAGGTTTTTAGGGAGCGTCTCGACGCGACTGCTCCCGATCCGTCCCCGTCTTCGTCCGCCTCTGCTTCCACTACTTCCCCTGCATCGACTCCATGGCTGACAAGGAACCCTGTCGTTTGAGATCCTGCCCGGGAGAACGGTAATAAGGTTTTTAGGGAGCGTCTTGACGCGACTGCTCCCGATCAGTCCCCGTCTCCGCCCGCCTCTGCTTCCACTACTCCCCCTGCATCGACTCCATGGCCGATGACAAAGCCGCCAAAAAGAAGGCATAGGCCGATGCCAAGGCTGCCGCTGCCGCCGCCGCGTTGGCTTGGCCAACCGGAGGGTATGACTCGTTCATCCCCTATCTGGTCGTTCATGTGATGATCGTATATATGGTGTTCATAGATGTTTCGGTTCTATGTACTGTACGTGCTAGCATGCTTAGGTATCGGTATGAGATGCATACCGTATTTGCCATGTTTACTGCTTACTCGTGGATTAGACTAGTCGGTAAAGTGTTAATATTTCCAACAACCCAAAAACCTTATTTTAGGCACTTTTCGACTCATGGCTTCACCGCTACTCTGAAATCGGAAAAGTTTGCCGGGACGCATTTTAAGCATTGGTAGACGAGGACTGCCTTGTGGCTCACAACAATGAACGTGTTTTGGGTTGGTGGTGTGTCTCCCACGGTAACGATTGCTCCTGAATAGGAGAATGCGTTTAGGGAGGCAACCACCATCTTTGTAGGAGTCGTTCTTACTGTGATCAGAGACAAGCTAGTCGACACGTTTCTGCATATGCGTGTTGCCATGAATTTGTGGGATGCACTCGAAGCTAAATTCGGCGCAACCGATGCTGGAAGCGAGTTGTATGCTATGTAGCAGTTCCATGATTACAAAATGGTTGGTAAACATTCTGTATTGGACCAGGCTCATGAGATACAATGCATCGCTAAGGAGCTGGAGCTCCTGAAGTGTGAGTTACCGGACAAGTTTGTCGCGGGTTGCATTATTGCAAAACTCCCTCTTGGATGGAGGCACTTTGCTACTTCTCTCAAGCACTTGAGACGTGAATTCTCTATTGAGGATGTCATTGGTCATCTAAGTGTTGAATAGAACTCGAGAGCAAAGGACTCACACGTGAAAGGGCAGAGGGTTCTTCTAGCGCCAATGTGGTGCATAAGAACTTCCACAAGTTCAAGGAAAGAACTCTGTCCAACAAAATACTACCTTTAAGAAGAAGGGTAAGAAGAAAAACAAAAGGAGAGATGGCTGCTTTACTTGTGGTTCAAAGGAACATTGGGCAAACAAGTGCCCAAACAAGTACAATAAGCCAGGACAGGACGCCAAGTCTGTCAATGTCACTTTGAGCAACGATGATGGGGCATCTACGCATGGTAATCTGTTTATCGTACTTTCAGTTTGTCAATCCACCGATTGGTGGGTTGACATTATATTGTGGCCAATATTCATGTGTATGCTAATGTGTCTTTGTTTTCTTCTTACCAGGTCGCACGAGATTGTTCCGTCCTGATGGGGAATGGCTCGCATGCTTCTGTTCATGGTGTTGGCATGGTAGATCTGAAGTTTACTTCGGGAAAGATCGTGCAACTGAAGAACGTGCAGCATGTCCCTGCCATCAAGAAGAATCTCGTTAGTGGCTCCCTTCTATGTAAAGAAGGGTTTAAGTTAGTATTTGAGTCTAACAAAGTAGTCGTATCTCGGTATGGACTATTTGTTGGAAAAGAATATGATTGTGGTGGTTTGTTCCGCCTTTCCCTGGAGGATTTCTGTAATAAAGTCGTGAACCAAATTCATTCTAATGTGAACAAATGTGAGGTTTGGCGTTCACGTCTTTTTCACATAAATTTCGGTTGTATGACGCGGTTAGCTAAGATGAATCTAATCCCGAGTTTCACTTTAGCCAAAGGATCTAAGTGCCATGCGTGTGTGCAAGCAAAGCAACCTCGTAAGCTTCACAAGCCTGCGAAGGAGAGACACCTGGCACCACTAGAGCTCACACATTCAGATCTTTGTGAGATGAATGGTGTGTTGACTAAAGGTGGAAATAAATACTTCATGACTTTGATTGATGATTCCACTAGAATATGTTATGTGTATTTGTTAAATACAAAGGATTAGGCTCTACACTACTTTAAAATCTATAAGGCTGAAGTTGAGAACCAACTTGAGAAAAAAAACGAGTCCGGTCTGATCGTGGTGGAGAGTATTTTTCTAGTGAGTTCGATTTATTCTGTACGAAACATGGTATTATTCATGAGAGGACGCCTCCCTATTCACCCCAGTCAAACGGGGTTGCCAGACAGAAAAAACGTACTCTAACAGATTTGGCTAACGCCATGTTAGATACATCGGGTTTATCCAAGGCATGGTGGGGGGAGGCTGTATTGACATCATGTCATGTCCTGAATAAAGCTCATGCGAAGGATAATGAGACTACTCCCTACGAGCAATGGGAAAAGAAAAGAACTACACTCTCTTACTTGCGCACTTGGGGCTATTTGGCGAAAGTCAATGTGCCAATCCCCAAAAAGCGTAAGCTTGGACCAAAGACCGTGGACTGCGTTAATTTGGGCTACGCCAAGAATAGCGTTGGCTATAGATTTCTAGTAGTGAAATCTGAAGTACCTGACAAGAAGGTCGGTACAATTATAGAGTCTAAGGATGCTACATTCTTTGAGGATATTTTCCCCATGATATGCAAGGCACTTCTAGACTGGAATCTGATGAGACTCCTGAACCTGCCATTCTGATAGAATATTATGAATACAAAAGTGATGAAAGCTCATTAGAGGATGACGAGGAAGCTCCTATTGGGAGCAAGAGACAAAGGACTGCAAAGTCTTTTGGTGATGATTTCCTCGTGTACCTCGTGGATGATGACACTCCCAGTTCCATTTCAGAAGCCTATTCATCTCCGGATGCTAACTACTGGAAGGATGCGGTCCGTAGCGAGATGGATCCCATCATGGCCAATGGAGGATGGGAGATCACTGGTCGTCCTTATGGTTGCCAACCATTGGGTTGTAAGTGGGTGTTCAAAAGGAAGCTTAGGCCCGATGGTACTGTTGAGAAGTACAAGGCTAGGCTTGTGGCCAAGGGTTATACCCAGAAAGAAGAAGAGGAATTCTTTGATACTTACTCACATGTGGCTAGACTAACAACCATTCGAGTTTTACTCGCTTTGGCCACCTCACATGGTCTTCTCGTTCATCAGATGGATGTTAAGACGACTTTCCTTAACGGAGAGCTATATGAGGAAATTTACATGCAATAGCTAGATGGCTTTGTAGTAAATGGTCAGGGAAGAAAGGTGTGCAAGCTAGTAAAATCTTTGTATGGCCTGAAACAAGCGCCTAAGCAATGTCATGAGAAGTTTAATACAACTTTGACATCTGTTGGCTTTGTTGTTAATGAAGCTAACACATGTGTATACTATCACTATGGTGGAGGCGAAGGAGTAATACTGTGTCTGTATGTCGATGACATACTGGTATTTAGGACCCACCTCAAAGTCATTGAGGAGGTCAAGGCTTTTCTTTCTCATAACTTTGAGATGAAAGACCTGGGCGTGGCTGATGTTATCTTGAACATCAAGCTACTGAGAGATACTGAGGGTGGAATTACACTTTTGCAGTCCCACTACATTGAGAAGATTTTGAGCCGTTTTGGATATTCAGACTGCAAACCTTCTGCAACACCATATGATCCTAGCGTGCGGATTTGAAAGTTCGAAGGCACGACTATAGATCAATTGAGATATTCTCAAATGGCTGGTTCACTAATGTACCTAGCTTGTGCTACTCGTCCTGACATCTCATTTGTTGTGTGCAAACTGAGCCGGTTTGTTTCCAATCCAGGAGATGTGCATTGGCATGTTGTTGAGCAAGTGATGCGCTATTTGAAAGGTACGTAGAAGGTACTATGACCTACGGGATTCACTATTCTGGGTACCAGACGGTACTTGAGGGGTATAGTGATTCGAATTGGATATCTGATGCCGATGAGATGAAAGGTCTTCACACTTGGTGGTGGTGCTGTTTCCTGGAAGTCTTGCAAGCAAACGATCTTAACAATATCGACTATGGAAGCAGAACTCACAACATTAGACACATCATGCATCGAAGCAGAATGGCTTCAAGAGCTTTTGATGGATTTGCCAGTGGTTGATAAACCAGTCCCGACTGTCCTTACGAACTGTGACAACCAAACTGTGATTGCCAAGGCTAAGAGTTCAAAGGACAATATGAAATCCACAAAGCACATACGAAGAAGATTGAAAGCTGTCAGAAAATCAAGAAACTCCGGAGTGATAGCATTGGATTATATCTAGACTGCTAAAAATCTGGCAGACCCTTTTGCGAAAGGGATATCATGTATTGCGATAGAAAATGCATCGAGGGAGATGGGCATGAGACCCACGTAAGTTGCCATGGGGGTAACCCAACCTATGTGATCAGAGATCTCGCGATTAGGACCTGGGAAAACAATCCAGCGGTCAACTGAGGAGAGTATCCTTAATTAACCCACTCCATTGGAGATGCATAATACACTCAATTTTGTAAGGCAGGCTGAATTTTGTCTTAATGTGTTCCAAAGCTTATGTAAGCAAGACGCTAACCTACAGAGCATTCTTTGGAGGAACACACCTATGTGAGCCCGACTATTGGTCACAGTCTATGAGATTGGGTGATCTCTTGGAAGCTCATGAGAAGGTATGGTGTATGACTAATAAGCTCCACCCGTGGGGTCCGACAGCCACATATCAGCTAACAATAGGCGAAACTTCTACATGCCAAACTGACAATTGAAGGCATAGCCCATTGTTCACTTGTGAAGAAGTCTAATCCTATTGCTCTAGGTGGAAGTTCAACTTAACAGTCTCCATTGAAAATTTTGGTATATCAAACATTGTTTGGAACAGTTGACAAACTTATGTGCCTCGAGATCTAGTGGGGGATTGATGGATTATGGATCGGCTTAGGCCCATATAAGACAATAATCCTTGGTTAATCTCTAAGGCCCATGCATGTGTACGACAAGTGGTGGGAAGTGTGGGAAGTTTAGTACCATACTGCTACAGTAAGAAGAGTGAGACCTCTTAAAAGTTCTAGTTATCGACTAGAGGGGGGTGAATAGGCATTTTTTATGAAATTCTTCAAAACACGAGGGATTTGAAGACAAACAATAGAAATGAACCTATTGATATGCATCGGAAGGTAGACTACACTAGACAAGCCATAGTCAAGTAAGTAATGAAATGAGAGCACGAAGACTATCAACAGCTAGGTAGTATGGATCAGGAAGGAAGATAGTATGAAGCTAAACAACAAACAGTTCACAGTGATGATAATCAGATCATGCAAGCATGCAATGACTCCACGAAGACAAACTGTAAGTAAAGGGAAGAGAAGGATAGAACCAGTTGCTTGGTGAGGACAAGGATTTGGTAGACCAGTTCCAGTTGCTGTGACAATTGTACGTATGGTTAGGGAGGCTGAGATTCAACTCAGAAGACCGCATCTTCACCTTATTCCCCTTGAGCTAAGAACACTTAGTCCTCACCCAATTGAAGGAAATATACCCTAGAGGCAATAATAAAGTTATTATTTATTTCCTCATATCATGATAAATGTTTATTATTCATGCTAGAATTGTATTACCCGAAAACATAATACATGTGTGAATACATAGACAAACAGAGTGTCACTACTATGCCTCTACTTGACTAGCTCGTGAATCAAAGATGGTTAAGTTTCCTAACCATAGACATGAGTTGTCATTTGATTAATGGGATCACATCATTAGGAGAATGATGTGGTTGACTTGACCCATTCCGTTAGCTTAGCACTTGATCGTTTAGTATGTTGCTATTGCTTTCTTCATGACTTATACATGTTCCTATGACTACGAGATTATGTAACTCCTGTTTACCGGAGGAACACTTTGTGTTCTACCAAACGTCATAACGTAACTGGGTGATTATAAAGGTGCTCTACAGGTGTCTCCGAAGGTAATTGTTGAGTTGACGTATTTTGAGATTAGGATATGTCACTCCGATTGTCGGAGAGGTATCTCTGGGCCCTCTCGGTAATGCACATCACTATAAGCCTTGCAAGCAATGTAGCTAATGAGTTAGTTACGGGATGATGCATTACGTAATGAGTAAAGAGACTTGTCGGTAACGAGATTGAACTAGGTATTCAGATACCGACGATCGAATCTCGGGCAAGTAACATACCGATGACAAAGGGAACAACGTATGTTGTTATGCGGTTTGACCGATAAAGATCTTCGTAGAATATGTAGGAGCCAATATGAGAATCCAGGTTCCACTATTGGTTATTGACCGGAGACGTGTCACGGTCATGTCTACATAGTTCTCGAACCCGTAGGATCCGTACGCTTAAAGTTAGATGACGGTTATATTATGAGTTTATGTGTTTTGATGTATCGAAGGTAGTTCGGAGTCCCATATGTGATCACGGACATGACGTGGAGTCTCGAAATGGTCGAGACATGAAGATTGATATATTGGACGACTATATTCGGACACCGGAATGGTTCCTGAGGTTATAGGATATATATATACCGGAGTACCGGGGGGTTATCGGACCCCCCCCGGAGGTTAATGGGCATCATGGGCCCAAGTGGTGGAAGGGGAGAGGCGGCCAAGGGGCAGCCGCGCGCCCCTCCCCCCCAAGTCCGAATTGTACAAGGAGGGGGGCGGCGCCCCCTTTCCTTTCCCCCTCTCTCTCCTTCCCTCTCCTCTCTACTCCAACAAGGAAGGGGGGGAGTCCTACTCCCGGTGGGAGTAGGACTCCTCATGGGGCGCGCCAAGGGTGTCCGGCCCCCTCCCCCTCCTCCACTCCTTTATATACGGGGAGGGAGGCACCCCCTTGAGACACAACAATTGATCCTTGAGATCTCTTAGCCGTGTGCGGTGCCCCCCTCCACCATCGTGGCGGTGCTTAGGTGAAGCCCTACGTCGGTAGAACATCATCATCGTCACCACGCCGCCGTGCTGATGGAACTCTCCCTCAAAGCTCGGCTGGATCGGAGTTCAAGAGACGTCATCAAGCTGAACGTGTGCTGGACTCGGAGGTGCCGTGCGTTCGGTACTTGATCGGTCGAATCATGAAGACGTACGACTACATCAACCGCATTGTGCTAACGCTTCTGCTTTCGGTTTATGAGGGTACGTGGACACACTCTCCCCTCTCGTTGCTATGCATCACCATGATCTTGCGTGTGCGCAGGATTTTTTTTGAAATTACTACGTTCCCCAACAGTGGCATCTGAGCCTGGTTTTATGCGTTGATGTTAAATGCACGAGTAGAACACAAGTGAGTTGTGGGCGATACAAGTCATAATGCTTACCAGCATGTCATACTTTGGTTCGGCGGTATTGTTGGATGAACCGGCCCGGACCGACAAATTACGCGTACGCTTACACGAGACTGGTTCTACTGACGTGCATTGCACACAGGTGGCTGGCGGGTGTCAGTTTCTCCAACTTCAGTTGAACCGAGTGTGGCTACGCCCGGTCCTTGAGAAGGTTAAAACAACACTAACTATACGAACTATCGTTCTGGTTTTGATGCGTAGGTAAGAACGGTTCTTGCTCAGCCCGTAGCAGCCACGTAAAACTTGCAACAACAAAGTAGAGGACGTCTAACTTGTTTTTGCAGGGCATGTTGTGATGTGATATGGTCAAGACGTGATGCTATATTTTATTGTATGAGATGATCATGTTTTGTAACCGAGTTATCGGCAACTGGCAGGAGCCATATGGTTGTCGCTTTATTGTATGCAATGCAATTGCCCTGTAATTGCTTTACTTTATCACTAAGCGGTAGTGATAGTCGTAGAAACAATAGTTGGCGAGACAACAACGATGCTACGATGGAGATCAAGGTGTCACGCCGGTGACGATGGTGATCATGACGGTGCTTCGGAGATGTAGATCACAAGCACAAGATGATGATGTGTAACGCCCCGGATTCGTGGCGCCAGGTGTCCGCCAGTTATTCGCCATAGTTGCCTTGTCATTTGCTTGCGTGTTGCACTTTGCCATGTCATCATCTGCAGTTCATATCATGTCATCATGTGCATCGCATTGGCATACGTGTTCGTCTCATGCATCCGAGCTTTTTCCCCGTTGTCCGTTTTGCAATCCGGCACTCCTATGTCCTCCGGCGTCCCCCTTTTGCCTCTTTTCGTGTGCGGGTGTTAAACATTCTCGGAATGGACCGAGGTTTGCCAAGCGGCCTTGGTATAGCACCGGTAGACCGCCTGTCAAGTTTCGTGCCATTTGGAGGTCGTTTGATACTCCAACGGTTAACCGGGGAATCGTTAAAGCCCTTTCTCTTTGCAGCCCAACACCCCTCCAAAGTGGCCCAAAACCCATCCTAACCCCCTCCATGCTCTCGGTCGTTCGATCACGATCGCGTGGCCGAAAACCGCACCTCATTTGGACTCTCCTAGCTCCCTCTACCTATATAAACGTCCCTCCCCTTCCATTTTCGCGGATGAATCCCCCCGAAACCCTAGTCCCGCTCCTCTTGCCCGCCGGACACGTCCGATCTGGACCGGACATGTCCGCCGCCGCTCCCCGCGCCAATAGGAGGCCGCCACGTGGCGCGCCACCGCCACCCTCGCCGCCGGCCCGCGTAGCCCATCCGGGGCCCGCGCGGGCCCAGATCCCGCCGCCCGCCGGGCGCCTCGTAGCCGCCGCCCCGCGGCCGGACCCTGCGCCGACGCCTCGCCCGCGCCCTTGCGCTGCCCGCGCCGCCGCGTGGCACCCTGCCGCCGGTGCACCGCCGGACCGACCTCGCCGGGCCTCGTCCCTCGCC
>NC_041393.1:588067764-588083317 GCF_002162155.2 Triticum dicoccoides
CGCCGAGTCGCGCCGCCGCCGCGCGCGGCTTCTCTATCGACCCCGCCGCCCTTCGCCGGACCGCCTCCGTGGTGCCCGGCCGGTTCCAGCCCGGGGCCGTGATCACCGCCCTGTGCCATTGCCCACGTCGCCGCCTCGGTTCCCGCGCTCCTCCGCCGGAGCCGCGTCCGGCCGGGAGCCCCCGACCTCCCCGACCTTCTCCCGTGCCTCCTCGCCGGAGCCCCTCGCCGGAACCGCCGTTGTCATCGCCGGAGTTGGGGTGGATCAGATCCACCCACGCATCCAACCAAACGCGGCCCCATTCCCGGATCCCTTCGTCCCGGATCCCTCCATCCCGCGTTGACTTTCGCGGAGGTATATTTTTTCACCAAGTCCCTGAGTTTCTCAGCATTCTGGTGTCCTGTTCAACGCATCATAACTCCGCATCCATGGCTCCATTTTGGACGTGTAATATGTCAAATTGTTCGCCTCGACGAGTAATTCATTTTGTTCCATTGAATCATGTTTATTTGAGTTAATCTTGATGCCTGAATCATCGTCGCAAGAGTGCTATGTGATGTTAATCTGCTGAAACTGTTATAACTTGCTCATTTGTCATTTTTGCCATGTTTGATGTGTGCATCCTTTGAGCATGAGCTCTACATGTGTTTTGTGTTATGCCATGCCATCTTTACAGTGGTGCCATCCATGTATTTTTGTGAGTCTTGTACTGAGTGCATCGAGCTTGTTAAGTAGGGTACTTACTGTTGCTGTTTTCCTGACTGATTCTGTTATATTTTGTTGCTATGTAAACCTGCTGCTACAAGTCATTCTATGCATAATCTGGAGATGTTCACTAAGGATGATTTGTTATACATGTCATGCTCTATCCATTCAAATGCCCCTGGTTGCATTTATAGCCTGCTGTAACCTGTTGTAATCTTGCTCTCAAGTTGTTAATTAATGTTTCTGTCAGCCTGTTAACATTAAGTTCAATGTTGCCAAGATTGTTGTTAGTGATCCAAGCATGCTATAAACTTGCTCTTGCCATGCTTAGCTTCATAAACATGTCTTCTTAATGTTGGTTGTCTTTCCATGCCATGTATTGCTCTGTAGTGAGTGTTTCAATCTCACCAACATGCCTACTTATTGTTGTTCCTGCCATGTATGAATCTGTCATATAACTTGCCATGTTTACATGGGTGCCATCATATCTTCTGATCCTTTTTGGCTCATGGTCAGTAAGGGACTTTTGTTATATGAGATTAGTAGATTCATGCCATGCCTTTGTTTGCCATGTTAAGTTCCTGTAACATGTTGTTTGATAGCTCTAAACATTGCAACCTGATGTTATTTCTGTTATGTCTGAAACTGTTATTATTTGCAATCTTGCCATGTCATTTTGAGCATGATCTAGTGATTTCTGGAGTTAGCTCAGTGTTCATGTTTTGTCATGCTTTACCTGTACTTCATGCCCATGCATTTTTTTCTTATGTTATGGTACTGTAGTATGTTGTTTTAATGCTTTTAATATGCCTAGTTGCTGTTATGGACAGATTGTTGTCATATCTTGTATAGTGTGTGTGTGTGTTGAACCGTTGCTCCGTTTTGAGTGTGCTCTATATGAAACTTGCTTGTTTTTGCATGAAGTTTCATATTTTCATGTTGCATCCTTGTTTTGAGGTGTTTCCTTGATGTTTGGGTGCATTTTGCATCAATGCCATGCTTAACTTGTTTTGCTCATATCTTCTAGGCCGTAGCTCCGAACTAAATGAACTTTATATGTAACTTGACTAGAATTTCGTGTAGTTCATCGTGGTGCATCTTAACTTGCTGTTTAACAACTTAAACATAAGGTTTATTCAGTTCTGGACCAATTTCGAAATTTACATATGAGGACTTACCGGAATTGTTATATGTTGTTTCCGGCCTCATTTAAACTTGCCTTGACGTGTTGTTCTTGTTTGCATCATCTCTTCCATGAGTAGCCTCATCTAGCTTTCTCATGCATCATGCTTGGTTGTGCATCATGTCTTGTCTATGTGTGGTGTGTTTACTTTGTTGTGTGCTTCTTCTTGATAGTTCCCGTTTCATTGCGATCGTGAGGATTCGTTCGTCTACGCTTGGTTCGTCTTCGTGGCTTCATCTTCTTCATGGACTCGTTCTTCTTCCTAGCGGGATTTCAGGCAAGATGACCGTCACCTTGGATCTCACTACTATCATTGCTATGCTAGTTGCTTCGTTCTATCGCTATGCTGCGCTACCTATCTTTTGCTCTTCAAGCCTCCCCAAATTGCCATGTCAGCCTCTAACCTTTTCACCCTTCCTAGAAAACCGTTGTTTGTCTATGTTACCGCTTTTGCTCAGCCCCTCTTATAGCGTTGCAAGTTGCAGGTGAAGTTGAAGATTGCTCCATGGTGGACAGGGTTATGTTGGGATATCACAATATCTCTTATTTAATTAATGCATCTATATACTTGGTAAAGGGTGGAAGGCTCGGCCTTATGCCTGGTGTTTTGTTCCACTCTTGCCGCCCTAGTTTCCGTCATACCGGTGTTATGTTCCCGGATTTTGTGTTCCTTACGCGGTCGGGTGATTTATGGGACCCCCTTGACAGTTCGCTTTGAGTAAATCTCCTCCAGCAAGGCCCAACCTTGGTTTTACCATTTGCCTCACCACCACCTACCTTTTGTTGGGGAACGTAGTAATTTCAAAAAATTTCCTACGCACACGCAAGATCATGATGATGGCATGGCAACGAGAGGGGAGAGTATTGTCCACGTACCCTCGTAGACCGTAAGTGGAAGCGTTATGACAACGCGGTTGATGTAGTCGTACGTCTTCACGATCCGACCGATCCAAGTACCGAACGTACGGCACCTCCGAGTTCAGCACACGTTCAGCTCGATGACGATCCCCGGGCTCCAATCCAGCAAAGCGTCGGGGATGAGTTCCGTCAGCACGACGGCGTGGTGACGATGATGATGTTCTACCGGCGCAGGGCTTCGCCTAAACTCCGCGACGATATGACCGAGGTGGAATATGGTGGAGGGGGGCACCGCACACGGCTAAGGAACGATCCGTAGATCAACTTGTGTGTCATGGGGTGCCCCCCTGCCCCCGTATATAAAGGAGCAAGGGGGAGGGGGCGGCCGGCCAAGGGAGGGCACGCCAGGGAGGAGTGACTCCCTCCTTTCCTAGTCCAACTAGGAGAGGGGAAGGAAGGGAAGGAGAAGGAGAAGGAAGGAGAGGGAGGAAGAGTAGGAAAGGGGGGCCGGCCCCCTAGTCCAATTCGGTTTGGGCTAGGGGGCCGCACGCCCTGCCTCCTCTCTTCCACCACTTGGCCCATGAGACCCATTGCCTCTTCCTCGTATTCCTGTAACTCCCCGGTACCCCCGAAAATACCCGAATCACTCGGAACCCTTCCGATGTCTGAATATAGTCCTCCAATATATCGATCTTTACGTCTCGACCATTTTGAGACTCCTCGTCATGTCCCCGATCTCATCCGGGAATCCAAACTCCTTCGGTACATCAAAACTCATAAACTCATAATAAAACTATCATCGAAACCTTAAGCGTGCGGACCCTACGGGTTCGAGAACTATGTAGACATGACCTAGAACTATTCTCGGTCAATAACCAATAGCGGAACCTGGATGCCCATATTGGCTCCTACATATTCTACGAAGATCTTTATCGGTCAAACCGCATAACTACATACGTTGTTCCCTTTGTCATCGGTATGTTACTTGCCCGAGATTCGATCGTCGGTATCCAATACCTAGTTCAATCTTGTTACCGGCAAGTCTCTTTACTCGTTACGTATTGCATCATTCCGTAACTAACTCATTAGCTACATTGCTTGCAAGGCTTATAGTGATGTGCATTACCGAGAGGGCCCAGAGATACCTCTAAGACAATCGGAGTGACAAAACCTAATCTTGAAATACGCCAACCCAACATGTACCTTCGGAGACACCTCTAGTACTCCTTTATAATCACCCAGTTACGTTGTGACGTTTGGTAGTACCCAAAGTGTTCCTCCGGTAAACTGGAGTTGCATAATCTCATAGTTACAGGAACATGTATAAGTTATGAAGAAAGCAATAGCAACATACTAAACGATCAAGTGCTAGGCTAACGGAATGGGTCAAGTCAATCACATCATTTTCCCAATGATGTGATCCCATTAATCAAATAACAACTCTTTTGTCCATGGCTAGGAAACATAACCATCTTTGATAAACGAGCTAGTCAAGTAGAGGCATACTAGTGACACTATGTTTGTCTATGTTTCCGGTTAATACAATTCTAGCATGAATAATAAACATTTATCATGATATAAGGAAATAAAAAATAACTTTATTATTGCCTCTAGGGCATATTTCCTTCAGTCTCCCACTTGCACTAGAGTCAATAATCTAGTTCACATCGCCATGTGATTTAACATCAATATTCATATCTGTATATGATTAACACCCATAGTTCACATCGTCATGTGACCAACACCCAAAGGGTTTACTAGAGTCAATAATCTAGTTCACATCGCTATGTGATTAACACCCAAAGAGCACTAAGGTGTGATCATGTTTTGCTCGTGAGAGAAGCTTAGTCAACGGGTCTGTCATATTCAGAGCCGTATGTATTTTGCAAATATTCTATGTCTACAATGCTCTGCACGGAGCTACTCTAGCTAATTGCTCCCACTTTCAATATGTATCCAGATTAAGACTTTAGAGTCATCTGGATTAGTGCCAAAACTTGTATCGACGTAACCCTTTACGACGAACCTTTTGTCACCTCCATAATCGAGAATCATATCCTTATTCCACTAAGGATAATTTTGACCAATGTCCAGTGATCTACTCCTAGATCACTATTGTACTCTCTTGCCAAATTCAGAGCAAGGTATATAATAGGTCTGGTACATAACATAGCATACTTTATAGAACCTATGACTGAGGCATAGGGAATGACTTTCATTCTCTTTTCTATTTTCTACCGTGGTCGGGATTTGAGTCTTACTCAATTTCACACCTTGTAACATAGGCAAGAACTCTTTCTTTGACTGTTCCATTTTGAACTACTTCAAAATCTTTGTCAAGGTATGTACTTATTGAAAATTTTTATCAAGCGTCTCAATCTATCTCTATAGATCTTGATGCTCAATATGTAAGCAGCTTCACCGAGGTCTTTCTTTAAAAAACTCCTGTCAAACACTCCTTTATGCTTTGCAGAATAATTCTACATTATTTCCGATCAACAATATGTCATTCACATATACTTATCAGAAATGCTGTAGTGCTCCCACTCACTTTCTTGTAAATGCAGGCCTTTCCAAAAGTCTGTATAAAACCATATGCTTTGATCAACTCATCAAAGCGTATATTCCAACTCCGAGATGCTTGCACCAGTCCATTGATGGATTGCTGGAGTTTGCACACTTTGTTAGCATCTTTAGGATTGGCAAAACCTTCTGGTTGCATCATATACAACTTTTCTTTAATAAATCCATTAAGGAATGCAGTTTTGACATCCATTTGCCAGATTTCATAAAATGTGGCAATTGCTAACATGATTCAGACAGACTTAAGCATCGATACGAGTGAGAAAATCTCATTGTATTCAGCATCTTGAACTTGTCGAAAAACCTTTTTGCGACAAGTCGAGCTTTGTAGATAGTAACATTACTATCAACGTCCGTCTTCCTCTTGAAGATCCATTTATTTTCTATGGCTTGCCGATCATCGGGCAAGTCCACCAAAGTCCACACTTTGTTCTCATACATGGATCCTATCTCAGATTTCATGGCCTCCAGCCATTTCGCGGAATCTGGGCTCATCATCGCTTCCTCATAGTTCGTAGGTTTATCATGGTCTAGTAACATGACTTTCAGAACAGGATTACCGTACCACTCCGGTGCGGACCGTACTCTGGAAGACCTACGAGGTTCTGTAGTAACTTGATCTGAAGTTTCATGATCATCATCATTAGCTTCCTCACTAATTGGTGTAGGAATCACTAGAACTGATTTCTGTGATGGAGAAGGTACAAATTACCTTATGAAGCTCTACTTTCATCCCACTCACTTCTTTCGAGAGAAACTCCTTCTCTAGAAAGGATCCATTTTTAGCAACGAATATCTTGCCTTCGGATCTGTGATAGAAGGTGTACCCAACAGTTTCCTTTGGGTATTCTATGAAGACGCACTTCTCCGATTTAGGTTTGAGCTTATCAGGATGAAACTTTTTCACATAAGCATCGTAGCCCCAAACTTTAAGAAACGACAACTTGGGTTTCTTGCTAAATCACAGTTCATATGGTGTCGTCTCAACGGATTTAGATGGTGCCCTTTTAACGTGAATGCAGTTGTCTCTAATGCATAACCCCAAAACAACAATGGTAAATCAATAAGAGACATCATAGATCGCACCGTATCCTATAAAGTGCGGTTATGATGTTCGGACACACCATAACGTTGTGGTGTTCTAGGTGGCGTGAGCTGTGAAACTATTCCACATTGTTTTAATGAAGGCCAAACACGTAACTCAAATATTTGTCTCCGCGATCAGATCGCAGAAATTTTATTTTCTTGTTACGACGATTTTTCCACTTCACTCTGAAATTCTTTGAACCTTTCAACTATTTCAGACTTATGTTTCATCAAGTAGATATACCCATATCTGCTCAAAACATCTTGTGAAGGTCAGAAAATAACAATACTTGCCACGAGCATCAACACTCATTGGATCGCATACATCGGTATGTATTATTTCCAACAAGTTAGTAGCTCGTTCCATTGTTCCGGAGAATGGAGTTTTAGTCATCTTGCCCAAAAGGCATGGTTCGCAAGCATCAAATGATTCATAACCAAGTGATTCCAAAAATCCATCTTTATGGAGTTTCTTCATGCGCTTTATACCGATATGACCCAAACAGCAGTGCCATAAATAAGTTGCACTATCATTATTAATTTTGCATCTTTTGGCATCAATATTATGAATATGTGTATCACTACGATCGAGATCCAACAAATTATTTTCATTGGGTGTATGACCATTTGAAGGTTTTATTCATTTAAACAGAACAACAATTATTCTCTGACTTTAAATGAATAACCGTCTTGCAATAAACATGATCAAATCATATTCATGCTCAACGCAAACACCAAATAACATTTATTTAGGTTTAACACTAATCCTGAAAGTATAGGGAATGTGCGATGATGATCATATCAATCTTGGAACTACTTCCAACACTCATCGTCACTTCCCCTTCAACTAGTCTCTGTTTATTCTGTAACTCCTGTTTCGAGTTACTAATCTTAGCAATCGAACAAGTATCAAATACTCAGGGGCTACTATAAACACTAGTAAGGCACACATCAAACACCTGTATATCAAATATACCCTTGTTCACTTTGCCATCCTTCTTATCCACCAAATATTCAGGGCATTTCCGCTTCCAGTGACCATTTCCTTTGCAGTGTAAGCACTTAGTTTCAGGCTTTGGTCTAGCTTCGGGCTTCTTCGCAAGAGTGACAACTTGCTTGTCTTTCCACTTGAAGTCCCCCTTTCTTTCCCTTTGCCCTTTTCTTGAAACTAGTGATCTTGTCAACCATCAACACTTGATGCTCTTTCTTGATTTCTACCTTCGTCGATTTCAACATCACGAAGAGCTCGGGAATCGTTTTCGTCATCCCTTGCATAATATAGTTCATCACAAAGTTCTACTAACTTGGTGATGGTGACTAGAGAACTCTGTCAATCACTTTCTTATCTGGAAGATTAACTCCCACTTGATTCAAGCGATTGAAGTACCCAGACAATCTGAGCACATGCTCACTAGTTGAGCGATTCTCCTCCATCTTTTAGCTATAGAACTTGTTGGAGACTTCATATCTCTTAACTCGGGTATTTGCTTGAAATTTTAACTTCAATTCCTGGAACATCTCATATGGTCCATGACGTTCAAAACGTCTTTGAAGTCCCGATTCTAAGCCTTTAAGCATGGTGCACTAAACTATCAAGTAGTCATCATATTGAGCTAGCCAAACGTTCATAACATCTGCATCTGCTCCTGCAATAGGTTTGTCACCTAGCGGTGCATCAAGGACATAATTCTTCTGTGCAGCAATGAGGATAAACCTCAGATCACGGATCCAATCCGCATCATTGCTACTAACATCTTTCAACACAATTTTCTCTAGGAACATATCAAAATAAACATATGAAAGCAACAACGCAAGCTTATGATCTACAACATAATTTGCAAAATACTACTAGGACTAAGTTCATGATAAATTAAAGTTCAATTAATCATATTACTTAAGAACTCCCACTTAGACAGACATCTCTCTAGTCATCTAAGTGATCACGTGATCCAAATCAACTAAACCATGTCCGATCATCACGTGAGATGGAGTAGTTTCAATGGTGAACATCACTATGTTGATCATATCTACTATATGATTCACGCTCGACCTTTTGGTCTCCGTGTTCCGAGGCCATATCTGTATATGCTAGGCTCGTCAAGTATGACCTGAGTATTCCGCGTGTGCAATTGTTTTGCACCCGTTGTATTTGAACGTAGAGCCTATCACACCCGATCATCACGTGGTGTCTCAGCACGAAGAACTTTCGCAACGGTGATACTCAGGGAGAACACTTCTTGATTATTAGTGAGAGATCATCTTAAAATGCTACCGTCAATCAAAGCAAGATAAGATGCATAAAGGATAAACATCACATGCAATCAATATAAGTGATATGATATGGCCATCATCATCTTGCGCTTGTGATCTCCATCTTCGAAGCACCGTCATGATCACCATCGTCACCGGCGCGACACCTTGATCTCCATCGTAGCATCGTTGTCGTTACGCCATCTATTGCTTCTACGACTATCGCTACCGCTTAGTGATAAAGTAAAGCAATTACAGGGCGTTTGCATTTCATACAATAAAGCGACAACCATATGGCTCCTGCCAGTTGCCGATAACTTCGGTTACAAAACATGATCGTCTCATACAATAAAATATAGCATCACGCCTTGACCATATCACATCACAACATGCCCTGCAAAAACAAGTTAGACGTCCTCTACTTTGTTGTTGCAAATTTTACGTGGCTGCTACGGGCTTAGCAAGAACCGTTCTTACCTACGCATCAAAAACCACAACGATAGTTCGCCAAGTTAGTGCTGTTTTAACCTTCACAAGGACCGGGCGTAGCCACACTCGATCAGCTAAAGTGAGAGAGACAGACACCCGCCAGCCACCTTTAAGCACGAGTGCTCGTAATGGTGAAACCAGTCTCGCGTAAGCATATGCGTAATGTCGGTCCGGGCCGCTTCATCTCACAATACCGCCGAACCAAAGTATGACATGCTGGTAAGCAGTATGACTTGTATCGCCCACAACTCACTTATGTTCTACTCGTGCATATAACATCAACGCATAAAACCTGGCTCTGATACCACTGTTGGGGAACGTAGTAATTTCAAAAAATTTCCTACGCACACGCAAGATCATGGTGATGGCATAGCAACGAGAGGGGAGAGTATTGTCCACGTACCCTCGTAGACCGTAACCGAAAGCGTTATGACAACGCGGTTGATGTAGTCGTACGTCTTCACGATCCGACCGATCCAAGTACCGAACGTACGTCACCTCCGAGTTCAGCACACGTTCAGCTCGATGACGACCCCCAGGCTCTGATCCAGCAAAACATCGGGGATGAGTTCCGTCAGCATGACGGCGTGGTGACAATGATGATGTTCTACCGGCGCAGGGCTTCGCCTAAACTCCGCGACGATATGACCGAGGTGGAATATGGTGGAGGGGGCACCGCACACGGCTAAGGAACGATCCGTAGATCAACTTGTGTGTCATGGGGTGCCCCCTTGCCCCCGTATATAAAGGATCAAGGGGGAGGGGGCGGCCAGCCAAGGGAGGGCGCGCCAGGGAGGAGTCCTACTCCCACCGGGAGTAGGACTCCCTCCTTTCCTAGTCCAACTAGGAGAGGGGAAGGAAGGGAAGGAGAAGGAGAAGGAAGGAGAGGGAGGAAGAGTAGGAAAGGGGGGCCGCCCCCCTAGTCCAATTCGGTTTGGGCTAGGGGGCCGCGTGCCCTACCTCCTCTCTTCCACCACTTGGCCCATGAGGCCCATTGCTTCTTCCTCGTATTACCGTAACTCCCCGGTACTCCCGAAAATACCCGAATCACTCGGAACCCTTCCGATGTCCGAATATAGTCGTCCAATATATCGATCTTTACATCTCGACCATTTCGAGACTCCTCGTCATGTCCCCGATCTCATCCGGGACTCCGAACTCCTTCGGTACATCAAAACTCATAAACTCATAATAAAACTATCATCGAAACCTTAAGCGTGCGGACCCTACGGGTTCGAGAACTATGTAGACATGACCTAGAACTATTCTCGGTCAATAACCAATAGCGGAACATGGATGCTCATATTGGCTCCTACATATTCTACAAAGATCTTTATCGGTCAAACCGCATAACAACATATGTTGTTCCATTTGTCATCGGTATGTTACTTGCCCGAGATTCGACCGTCGGTATCCAATACCTAGTTCAATCTCGTTACCAGCAAGTCTCTTTACTCGTTACGTAATGCATCATTCCGTAACTAACTCATTAGCTACATTGCTTGCAAGGCTTATAGTGATGTACATTACCGAGAGGGCCCAGAGATACCTCTCCGACAATCGGAGTGACAAAACCTAATCTTGAAATAGGCCAACCCAACATGTACCTTCGGAGACACCTGTAGTACTCCTTTATAATCACCCAGTTACGTTGTGACGTTTGGTAGTACCCAAAGTGTTCCTCCGGTAAATGGGAGTTGCATAATCTCATAGTTACAGGAACATGTATAAGTTATGAAGAAAGCAATAGCAACATACTAAACGATCAAGTGCTAGGCTAACGGAATGGGTCAAGTCAATCGCATCATTTTCCCAATGATGTGATCCCGTTAATCAAATAACAACTCTTTTGTGCATGGCTAGGAAACATAACCATCTTTGATAAATGAGCTAGTCAAGTAGAGGCATACTAGTGACACTATGTTTGTCTATGTATTCACACATGTATTATGTTTCCGGTTAATACAATTCTAGCATGAATAATAAACATTTATCATGATATAAGGAAATAAAAAATAACTTTATTATTGCCTCTAGGGCATATTTCCTTCACCTTTCCCTTGGGAGTAATTAACCCAAGGGTCATCTTTATTTTAGCCCCCCGGGCCAGTGCTTGTCTTTGTGTTGGTCCGAACCGAGCCGCCTGCGGGGCCCCCTCGGGGCAACTCGAGGTCTGGTTTTACTCGTAGCCTGTCTCATCCGGTGTTGCCATGAGAACGAGATATGTGCAGCTCCTATCGGAATTGTCGGCGCATCGGGCGGTCTTGCTGGTCTTGTTTTACCATTGTCGAAATGTCTTGTAACCCGGGATTCCGAGACTGATCGGGTCTTCCTGGGAGAAGGAATATCCTTCGTTGATCGCGAGAGCTTATCATGGGCTAAGTTGGGACACCCCTGCAGGGTATAAACTTTTGAGAGCCGTGCCCGTGGTTATGTGGCAGATGGGAATTTGTTAATGTCCGGTTGTAGATAACTTGACACCAGATCCGAATTAAAACGCATCAACCGCGTGTGTAGCCGTGATGGTCTCTTCTCGGCGGAGTCCAGGAAGTGAACACGGTTTCTGGGTTATGTTTGACGTAAGTAGGAGTTCAGGATCACCTCTTGATCATTACTAGTTGACGACCGTTCCTTTGCTTCTCTTCTCGCTCTTATTTGCGTATGTTAGCCACCATATGTGCTTAGTCGCTGCTGCAACCTCACCACTTTACCCCTTCCTTTCCCATTTAGCTTTGCTAGTCTTGATACGCATGGTAATGGGATTGCTGAGTCCTCGTGGCTCACAGATTACTACAACAACAGTTGCAGGTACATGTTATGCGATGATCATGACGCGAGAGCAATGTTTGCTTGTTTTGGAGTTCTTCTTCTGCTTCTTCGATCAGGGGATAGGTTCTAGGTCGGCAGCCTGGGCTAGCAGGGTGGATGTCGTTTGAGCTTCTGTTTGTGTTTCATCCGTAGTCGGATGTTGCTCTTATGTATGATGTATTGTTGTATTCGTGTGGCATTGTATGCCTTTTGTATGTATCCCCATCTATTATGTAATGTTGATGTAATGATATCCACCTTGCAAAAGCGTTTCAGTATGTGGGTCTATCCTTGGTGGGACCTTCGAGTTCCTTTTGGATAGGGTCGCATATTGGGCGTGACAAGTTGGTATCAGAGCCTCGACCGACCTTAGGAGCCCCTTGATTGATCGTGTAGCTTGGCCGTTGTTGAGTCTAGAAAAAAAAACTGTTTTCTGAGTCTAGTTATATCGGAGAGTAGGAATTCTTTTTACTCCTCAGCCCCTTCGTCGCTCTGGTGAGGAATCTTGATGTAGGTGTTTTGAATTTCTCCTCTTCCCCTTCAAATTTTTCTTTAGGATCACGCGGTTAGTTTTCGTTCGTTGTCCATCCTCTTTTGTCCGGCGCATTCCTCATCAAGCTGATTCGAACCTCTTTGTCTTTGGGAGATCAATCCTCGGCTCTTTTCGATCGATGTTGTTTCCCTGAAGTTGTCCTTGTTTTTCCCACCCGACCACCTCTTTTCTTCTCGGAGCCGGAGTCCGTAATCGAGTATCCATCCTACTCATGTGAAGTCTTTGCCTTCTTTCTTCAATGATTTCAACCGGTGTTTTCTCTTCAAGATATTCGTAGCTTCCCCTTCCAAGTTGCCTTTGTTTTCCCGCCCTCCCACCCTCTTCTTCCCGGAGCTTGAATCTCTTTCGAGCAGCAATTTCATTCGTGCGGAGTCTCTTCAGTCTTCCCTCAATCATTTCAACCGGTGAATTCTGGTCTCGTTCGCCATTCTTCATCTCTTTTTCTTTTCTGGTGGACTCAACTCAAGTTTTTCGGGTTGATCATATTCTTTCCCTTGGATCAAGTGTTTTCCCTGCTCGTTCGCCTCTCGCCAGTTTATCCTTCCGGAGTGTTCAAGACATCTCAGGAGATTTGTCTGTGTTCCAATTAATTCGAGGTTTTCACCTCATTCAAATATTTCAATTGTTCCGGTGCATCATCTATCTGTTCAACATTCCTTTTCAACGGTGTTTTCTTTTTAGTGGGCCCTAACCCACAGGTCTTATCCCAGGATCTTACCTGACTCTTCTAATTCCCCCGGAGTTATTCTCAAATTATTTTCAAGTGTGACGTAAGAATGAATTTCATCAGTCACATGCTTTTCCAAGATCGATTTCAAATCATTTTCATTGTTGCCTCAACCTCTTCGCTTTTCGTTCTCTTGGAGTGCCTTCACAAATTTTGGTGGTGTTTCTCGTCATCATTTGAAGATCAAAGAAGAAGATTTCTGTTAAATCTTGTCCGTTCTCCCGGAGATTCGTGGTGCTAGCTCGATGTTATCCTATCAAATTGTTTCAAGTCATGCAAATTCTTTTCATCCATCCGGAGCATTTCAGGAGTTGCTTTCTCTCTCGATCATCCGGAGGCCATCTTTTCGGAAGATTTTTTCGTTCTAAGTTTTCAGATTCGTTATCCAATTGTTCTATATCTGTGCCCTTTCGTTCGTCTCAATATTCTTCCGGTGCTTCGTTCAAGTATTCTTCAATCAGTTCGCAATCTCTTCGTTCTTTTGCGTCTAAATCCCCTCAAGCATATTGGTTCTTCTAATTCTTCCCGGTGATTCATCCTTTTTCGTCAGTCATTTTTGTATTCTTATGGTGGTTCGTTCAAGATTCTTTTCCTTGTTTATCATATTAATCCATTCGTTCTTTCAATCCTACTGGTGGTTCATGGAGACTTTCTCAAGTTTTGTGCTATACCCCCCTTAATTCTTTTGCAAGAAGAATAAGTAGTATGCAGAATCCATTGCTTGTCATCAATTTAACTTGATGAAGGATAAGCATACAATAAATCTTATTCTTATTTCATCCAAGTGAGTAATCCCTTCCTTCGGAGTTTGTTCTTGATGAATAAATTCTAGTTCCAAGTGTTTTCATCTTTTCTTTTCCGGAGTTCAAATTTCCTCGGCCTTTTTGTCGGAACCTTCATCTAGTCATCGCAAGGCTTTAATCTTATTCTTTCATCCTCCATTTTATCTCGTCATCCTTTTGTCACCGGAGTTCTTCATGGTGGTTCTTCATGATTTAAGTCATTCTTCAAGAGTTCATCAAGATTCTAATCGAAGGAGCTCAAGTATCCTTCTTCTTGCCTCTCGAGGTGCAATTAATTCTCCGTATTCTTTTGAAGTGGAGTTTTGCATTTCTTCATTCTTCTAAGCGATCCAATCATTTTCGTTTGTGTCCGATTATCACCTTATGATCTTGAGATGTTACCTATAAGACCACAACAAGCTTATTCTTTCGTTGTTGATCTTCTCAACAACTCCATTCAATCCTTCCTCCTAAGTTCTTTTCATTCTATTTCAATTCTTTCCGGAGGTTTTGTATCATGTCTTCATCAAGTGTCATCCCATCTTGCGTAGCTCGTGTTCTATTCCCCCATGTTTCAGCCGGAGTGCTGCCTAAATCCTTTTCAGTCTTATTCGTTTCTTATCTCGTTCTAAACAGAGTGGTTTCATAGTCTATCTGTTTCCGTCAGCTTTCAGTTCTCGTCCTTCTCGTTGTTCCTCTCTTCTTCTCGAGTGCTCCCGATTCTTTGCTTCTTCTCTTGAGTTCTTGTTTCACCTCATCCCTTTTCCCCTCCGTCTCGGTCCTAAGATCTCGGGACGAGATCTCTTGTTAGTGGAGGAGAGTTGTAACGCCCCGGATTCGTGGCGCCAGGTGTCCGCCAGTTATTCGCCATAGTTGCCCTGTCATTTGCTTGCGTGTTGCACTTTGCCATGTCATCATCTGCATTTCATATCATGTCATCATGTGCATTGCATTGGCATACGTGTTCATCTCATGCATCCGAGCTTTTTCCCCGTTGTCCGTTTTGCAATCCGGCACTCCTATGTCCTCCGGCGTCCCCCTTTTGCCTCTTTTCATGTGCGGGTGTTAAACATTCTCGAAATGGACCGAGGTTTGCCAAGCGGCCTTGGTATAGCACCAGTAGACCGCCTGTCAAGTTTCGTGCCATTTGGAGGTCGTTTGATACTCCAACGGTTAACCGGGGAACCGTTAAAGCCCTTTCTCTTTGCAGCCCAACACCCCTCCAAAGTGGCCCAAAACCCATCCTAACCCCCTCCATGCTCTCGGTCGTTCGATCACGATCGCGTGGCCGAAAACCGCACCTCATTTGGACTCTCCTAGCTCCCTCTACCTATATAAACGTCCCTCCCCTTCCATTTTCGCGGATGAATGCCCCCGAAACCCTAGCCCTGCTCCTCTCGCCCGCCGGACACGTCCGATCTGGACCGGACATGTCCGCCGCCGCTCCCCGCGCCAATCAGAGGCCGCCACGTGGCGCGCCACTGCCACCCTCGTCGCCGGCCCGCGGAGCCCATCAGGGGCCCGCGCGG